>NC_060223.1:7528642-7830108 GCF_907164935.1 Osmia bicornis bicornis
AGCACCTAGCGCAGCTCAACAGCAATACGGAGCTCCGAACGCACCTCAACAGGGCTACGGTGCCCCAGCTGCTCCTCAACAGCAATACGGTGCCCCGAGCGAACCTCAGTCTCAATACGGACCACCAGCGGTTCCTCAGCAACAGTACGGACCACCGGAAGCTACTACCACCGAAGTCTCTACCAACACGGAAGCGGAAGATGCCACTACTGTCTCCAGTGTCACTGAATCTGAGGTGAGATTACACTGAAAGTCTTTTAGAGTAGTAAAGGGTTAAAAGGAAATAATTTTTTAAAAATTCGATAAATCTCCCTTCGTAAGTTCCAAGTCGAAAGAAGCTTAAAAATTGGAAATTAATCAAGCATCGCTTCAAAGCGAAGAAAATTCTCCGAGGAGTATTGGAATGTTCTTTTTAACGAAACGTAGTATCACGTATTATTGGGCTTGTTATCGTGAACGAGAGTGCAGCCTGTTGGCACGAGCTTGCAGGAATCAAAGGTTCCACGGAATTTTAAATCACACCGTCCGCCCACCCTTCTCGCTACCTCTCTCTCTCTCTCTCTCTGTTTCTCGTTGCTCTCCTTTGACCGTCTTAACGACATTAGTATTCGAGTCGTCGTTTACTTTCGATCGGTGTACAGGCACGCGTGTGCCTCAACCGAATTCAGAGCCGTCGCGTCGGTGACACAATCTGTGATGCAGTCAGCCGTGATTCCACTCCTCAGGATCGTTTACCTTTCCTCTTTCCTCTTGGCACAATTTCGACAAAACTTGGAAACTTTCACACCCGAGTTAAAACACGAAATTGGGATCGGTCCAGTTAAACGTTGAATTCTTTATTTTTTCCAGTCCGAGCCCGTCAACTCTGTGAACGAGCTTGAGGACGAAGAAGTGGACGAACAACAGCCCCAGCAGACCGGCGAGTACTACGTCGCTCTTCCCGATGGACGTCTCCAACGCGTCCGTTATGTGAGCCGCCAGGATGTCGAAGCTATGAAATATTTCGCCAAGATCCGTGCTGAGAACGTGGAACCTCTTCGTGGACCTATTTACTCGTACGCTCCTCTGCAGAAACTGCAGATACTCCCAGCTGGACTTCAAGTGTCCGTTGCACCGGTTGCACCCATTGCAGCTGGATCGGCCGAATCGAAACCGCAAAAATTGGAGATCCAACCGGTCGCCACCCAAGTGCAATATCAGTACGATAATCCTGCTGGTGTACTTCCGTTGTCCCCTGCTTACACCAACTATCAGATACCCGCCACCGATTCTAGATACCTTTTAACTTTGCAGTAAATTATGTAATTAGACGTATCTTGACGAGGACCGTGATGGCTCCTAATTTAACCATTGTAAAGTAACTTGTATAATATACATTGTATAGATATTTATGGTGTTGAGGATGTAACTGTAGGCTAAGGTCGAAACGAGAATAAAGATGATTGAAATCTAATGCTTGTCTTGTCAATTGTGTGAAGGTCTCCTTATCTTTTTAACCATTCCATTCTAACATCCTGACCCACCTTCAAACTTTTCATGCCTTAGAAAAAATCTTTAAACTTCCAGTTTGAAATAATATTTAAGGGAAATTAAAATTGCCATCGACTCTAAGTGATTATAATCCCATTATTACAGGAAGGTAATGAGAGAAATCCTATGAAAGAATATTCTTAGCCACGGCACGTGGACCCAGGTATGTGTTTCTGATGTGTACGTGTAGGGTGGGTGTGTTGGTGGCAGACCCGTCGGCATGTAGACGCGCCTAACCGCAAAATTCCAGAAATTTAATATCTCGCTCGACTCTAGCGGGGTTGGTCGTTTCATAAGTTCACTCCGACACAGCCAATCCCTCGTCAGGATCCTCCTGAAATTCTACGGCCACGTTCCAACCCACCAAAATGTTCTCCCTTTCTCCTCGTAGCTTGCTTTTCATCCTGTTCCGCAACTCAGCCGACCACTTTTCCACCTCTTTGTCCCAATCGAATCGCAAACATTCGTATTTTTTCATTGTAATTCTTTAACAGTAACAATATCTTCCTCTGAATTTCAATTCTTCGTTATTTTGAAGACTACGGAGTCGTAAAGTATTCGAGCTCTGGAGGGTTGATTTATTTAATAAATGTAATGGACACAATATTCTCAAGATCTTCTTCTTTGGTTTTTAACAATCGATGTTGAAAGGAATCGAACGAAACTGGCCAACTTGCCGGGCAAACTTTCCAAACAGTAAGTAAGTAGGGCCGATTTGCGGAGAACAAAGGAATTTCAACGACGTTAAGTACCTTCGAGATGCAAGAGCGAATTTCGAAACCGAATTTCGGACCAATTACTCCGGTCAAGTGGTCAGGAGCAATTAAACTCTGTCGATCTTAAAATTAGAGAAGGTAGCTTGTAAGTTTGCAAGCGGTTGCTTTGAAAGCTCGAGTTTCTTTGGATACTAAGCCTCGCCTCTTCGGATATCTATCTTCTAGATTAACGTTTCGCCAAATTGCTCTTCTGTGATGTGGAATAAAGGGCTGAGTTAAAATCAGAATTGCCTAGCAAGTTTTAACACTTTCAGACCCAAGTGTTTAGTATTACCCATTCGAAACGAATCATTATAATTCAATTAAATTTCTAATAAATTATCCTCGAAATTTTTCTCCATACCTAATCTCCTTTATTATCAAATGTCTAATTTTCAAAATATTATATCATGTATTTGAGAAATGAAAAGGCGTGATACAGAGCCAAATTAAATGAATTATTCTCAAGAAGAAAGAGGATCGATGGAAGTCAAAGATAGAAAATAATTTACTTTGGAAAACAAAGTTTCCAGCCTGATGTTTCATTGCTCCCAGTTTCGCGAAGTCTGCGCCTAAGCAGCTAACCAGCCGGTGCACTTTGTTTCGCCACGAGATATTAATTTTTCCGGAAGTAACCTCCGCCACTTTTTTTTCTCTCCCCTGCCTCGACCGCCACGTTTTTCTCTTTCCCTCGTTTTTTCTAAAGAGTTCCTTGTTTTCATCCGGCGGTGTTATTTTTAAAAGAGTAAAGGAGAAAATATTACGCGTTTAGGGGTGCTATTGCGGACGGACTTTAAATAACCCCATACTTTGCTCTGTGCTGCTATTTTTTATGGTTGTCAAGTTTTGACTTTGATAACTTTAATAAATAATCGGTAAACATTTTTCACGCTTGCGAAGGGAAATATTTTTTCGAAATTCTCACTCGTATCAAGTTTATTATGCAATTAAGGAAGCATCAATTATTCATATTGTAATAATATATTGTTTCAAGTACGTTGTTCATAGATTAATCGTTAGTTATGCAATAGGGGATAAGATAATATTGCAGCTGCATTGTATTCATCGAATGAATTCAATCAGATAAATATACCTTTATTTCATGAACAATGTTTTGCTGTGAAATTTAACACGCGAACATCCGGTCTGTGCAGATGTCTTATCTAGATGCACGTATCATCATATTTTAACTATAGAAGAATAATTAAAGAAGTGACGAAATTTGTATTAAAATATTAATTTTTCTAAATTCGACAACCGTCAGTATTTTCAAAATTATTATTAACCCTCGATAAAATCAATTGAACTCTACAAATAGCCAAGGAACGATCCGAAATAAGGTCATCGACACTCGATCTGCTAATCAACCCTCCTCATTGTACCGTCGAAAAAGCAAACATCACGTCAACCTGACGCCATTCGGGAATAAAGGGCTGCTCGTCAGGTAGACGAGCGTGAGACGACGAGGAGCCCTGAGAACCAGACTACGACCACCCGCAAACACGGAAAAGACTAAACTGTGCGTGCAACAAACGAGAATGTTGATCGAAGAAAGGGAATAGAAGCGGAGGGGTTTTAAGAACAGAGGTGGTACGAAGTCAGGGGGGTGAGGTTTCCTCGCTGACAGAGTCGATTCGAGCCGAGTCATCGACGGGGGTTACCAGCCACGAGTTCCGGATTCTATAGCGACGGAAAGGAGGAGGGTAGGTCGCGTTCTTCGCGTTGTCGAGCACCCGCGGGGTACTCTCTGTTCTCCATCGTTTGTCTCGTTTCAGATTAAGAAAATAGCGGGAGGCCCCCCTTGGTGTCTGTGGGAACACGGCCAAACTTCAGCATATTCTCACAGGAAAAATCATGATAAATTTGGAGAAACAAATTTCAATCGAATCTATTTAACAAATTTTTCTCGACGATTATCGATGAACAATCATGGAGCCTTTTTCTATTTACCGTTCTGTTCCTGAATTAGGGTCTCGCGTAAAATACACACAAGTGTAGAGAAACAGGTCTCGTCTGGCAATCCCACGCGGTAGCAGGCGACAGATGAAAAACAATGAAGGTAGAAGGTAGAAGAGCTCCCACGTATGGCAAGCAGACGTGCCGTAGGAACGACGGTGATTGGAGATCCCCCGTCGACATGCACGTCGAACTCTTTTTGACTCTTTCGAAGTCGGCACCTGCTTTTGCTTGCTTGCTTGCTTGCTTGCTAGCCTTTGTGATCCTTACCGTCTGCATATCCCTGTCGTATTTTTCAGAATCTGTGCGCGAGCGAACCACCTCTCTGCCGGTGGTGGTGTTTCAAACGAGTATACGCATTGCGTCACAGGCCACGTCGATATTGAACTGGAGGGTACCAAAACAATAAGGTTCCTACTGCGCTTACATCGGTACGCCTTTGTACAAGAGAACTCTCGCTGCTTGATTAATATCGCCGAATTAATATGGATGGAGAGGAAGAGAGACCAACCGGAGTATTTGGTTTATTACCCCGTTACGAAATTTCCATGTTTCTGTCGGAATTCAACTTCTATCTATACTATTACTTCAGATTAATATTTATATATAGATTTTAATTCTATAAATTTGATATATAGGGTGTCCCGAGACTTTACTTTATCAGGCACTCGGACGGCGGACCATGGAGAGAGCCTCAATTTTAACAAAAAGATGGCACACTTAATAATGCAATACTTGCTTTCGAAAGATAGAATGAAATATTTGCCACTGTATGTGGACGAAGAAACTTTTTAATCGGTGAAGAATATATGCAAGTATTGTGTCCGCGTGTTTCTAAAGCGAATCGAGAATATTGGGTCGAGCATCGGAGTCATATGAAATTCTGCGCGCATAGAGATCATAATTCAATCGTTTGTAGCGCGATGAACATGCTCATCCGATTGTGTAACATTACGTAACTCTTTTAGTGATTGACCTGGGTATAGCAACACGTTTACTTATGCAACAGATGACACATTATATGTAGATTTAACTATTGAATGTTGTATTCTTTTTCTGTCATGCTTATACTAACATATTGAGTGAGAACAAGGAGTTAACTTTGCAATTTTTTTCTTCACTATTGCTCAAAATTAAGGGTGAAAAAAATAATTTTTAGAGGGTGAATTTTCCAGCCTGCCCTTCGAATAACACGCAATCCTCCTTGTCATGGTTGAAGGTTTATTTTCAAGGCAAACTATTTGGTTCAGATTTTATGGATAGACTTGTCTGTCTATGGATCATCTCGAAACATGATATTCTTATGGTACACCGTTTTCAAAAGCGACGGTAGAAGAGTCAGTCGACGACCCTTGGAAAAAAATACCAAGGGGTTGTTGACGGCAGCCCTTGGTGCCCGCCCACGCTTCGAAACGCGGAAGTCGTAGTGCCTTTTACCGAGCGGATTTCACGCGGCTCCTCTTTATACACGTAACACGTACTTGGTATTATTCATACGCGAGTCACGTTATATTCAGCCCTTCTTTACTTGTGTGTAAAGGGTAGGCCTTAGTTCTGTCTAAAAGAGTGTCTAAGAAAGAGAGAGAGAGCCATTTTCGAACGGTGTATGTATATCGATTGGCATTACGAGGCAGATCAGTCAACCCAGTCGGTATATACCCTCGTCGAGGCACAAAGAAAACGGTGGCTAAGGAAAGAGATCTCTGTCACTAACGTTGCCACCCCTCTTCTTATCCCGTTCGTGGCTGAGACACTTTGTCACCCTCTCACGCGCTTCCCTCGATTGAGCCTGGCCGACGCTAAAGCTCGAAGACGCGTCAAAAAGAGTTGCCGAATGGAGAAGGAAGACGGATAGATCTTTATTGTTGTCTTCCATCGTGAAATCGGTTTCTGCGGGAAGATTGATTATTGGAGCTAACAATCTAACGAGCCCCCCTTCTATTTACCCCGACAAATCTTTTAAAATTAGGAAATTTTCTAATTCCAAAATTTAAAAATCCCATTCACGTTAATGATAGAAAATCAAATTAGGATCCCTCTTCGGTCTATATTGCACCAGGTAAAATTGAAATTCTAACCGGAAGGGCAAGTTTAATTTGCTGGCAATTGACGAAATATCGATAGAAATACAAATTGGAGGAAAATATAGGTAGAGCAAATTGGTTGGCGAACGAAAGGTTTGGCCGCAAGCCGGTCGAAGCATCGATGCATCGGATCACGTATTTGTACCGGCCGCGGAATTTCATCTCCGAATACCTAGCTGTATTTTCCAACTAGTTCGAACGAAAGAATTTTTCCTCGACCACCGATTTCTAGCTGCGGTCGGGAATTCGTAATAGCCCAGACCGCGGTTCTGGAATGATTCTCTCTCGCCCACCCATCAACAGGAATTATATACTTCTCTCGTTTAGCACCAGGCGAACGGTGTCCAACAGCCGCGATACAGATTAACTTTTCTCTTTGCGGAAGACCGCGAAACTTCCACGCAAAAGCATGGCTCACCGCAAAAGCTCAACGATCCTCTTTGCTCGATCGTTCGCCATTTCATTCTATTTATTTCTAGTAATTCTAACGCGCAGCTATCATTCTTCTAACAGGGTGTTCAAACAACATTTTTTATTTTTTATTTTTTTAAATAACTGAACGTTCTAAGGATCATCGAAAGAATTTGATAAACGTATGTAAGACGAAGTTAAGAAGGAAACGTAGTGAGTCATTTAATATCGTCGGTAATGAACAGCCGCGCCTTGAAGAGGCGGTGCGTGTACGAGTTTGCGGTGCCATGCAGTCCGAGACTTTTTATCGTTCACTCGACGGCGTAGATATTCATCGACGTGGCTCGTTCATCGCCGCGCACCGGAATAAAACGGAAGACAAAGGAGTGTTGCACCGCGTGGTTGCGGGGGTGGCTAGGCAAGACGTCGTCGCGGTGGATGGTAACCCGAGCCGCGACGGGGAGGTCAGTCTTCCAAGATTGACGAACACGATAAATCGACCGGCGGTGACACCAGTTTGAACGACTCGACGCGACAACCCACTGACCTGCGAATCCAATGCATAGAGTTTCTCTGTCGGCCCTGTTCCGCGCCGCGAACGATCCGGAACGCGACGCGTTTCACGAAACACCACCGCATATTCCCATACATATATATATATATATTAATAAAATAAAGAAAATAAAATAAAATTTTTGATGCGAGTATTTTCAGTACTTTCAACTGGTGAAGAAAAGACTTGTATTATTTGAAGAAAAATTTCAAGCAATTTAAATTTTGAAAAAACTAGAAGGTCCTATTACAACCCTTTTCTTTGTTATTAAAAAAACGAGGATTTTTCAAAAGCAATCCTCTAGAATTTCTCTATAAAAAAAAGGAGCAGAGGTTTTACAGAGAGAAGATTGTACAAAAGCTATCGGGAAGCCATTAATACTCGAATCGCGTATTTCCACGAGGATCTCCGTCGACGAGAGTCGCGTCGAGCAACAAGAACAACAAGGCTGATGACGTAGTCGAGGAAAACAACGACGACGACCACCACAGAGGACTGTATTGTCCTGGTCAACGATAAAAGGTTTCGCATCGTTGCAGTGGCAACGTATACCTACCTACTGGGACAGACAGAGAGTACCCCAGAAGAAGACGTGGAAACAGAGTGAAATAGATAGCTGGACGAACAAAACGTAGGAAAAGAAAGAAAGATGAAAAAAAAAATGGAAGAAAAGAAGCGAGAGAGAGAGAGAGAGAGAGAGATCGGGTGCAGCAGATAAAGAGGTCGACGATAATGCTCTCAGTACACCCTGGGTTTCGTAGCTGAGAGCGCACCAGGCGGCCATTATATTGTTTTACCTCTGTATCTCAGCCAGAGATCAACGAGAACGCCGCAGAGTGTTCTGTATACACCTTCGATGTTGGCAAGCAGAGGACGAGGGCAAAGCAGAGTGTACCGAAAGAACGAAATCACAGGGGACCCAGGGCGGTGGTACTTCAGAACCCCGTTGAAATGGAGCGGCAAATGCTGTTCGTTTCGCGGGCAAACTAGGTGTCTTCGTATGAGTCTACTTTGAAGAACCTTGGAAAATTTTCTTATGTTTTCCTTTACTTTGAATAATTAACCCTTTGACCGACACAATGAAGATATGTATAAAATTAGTTAATTTTCAAATTAAAGAAAATTAGAAAATTGAAGTGGTCTGACTCTTGAAAATTCCTTGAATCTTAATAAAATATTTCTATACGAAGAATTACCTATCCAAGAAAGATATTTCCATCGAACCCGCGAGATCGGTATCTATTTTTTTCTTTCGACCGAAATGAAAACACGAACGGGTGACATGTCAGAGATATTGAAATTCTGGGATGGTATTCAGGACTCGTGTCCTCTTTTTTACCCCGTCGTTCGCTTCATACCACGGGACCCGAGAGGTGAAAAAACAATGCCCCATACGACCCGAACCCCTTTCGCGTTTCGATCACTACGGAGTCTCTTTGCGCCCTTGTCTCCTTTCTTTCTTGGCCTCTCTTGTTCGTTTCTATCGTCGCTCTCTCCTCTCTCTTCTTGCCACCCTCTCTCATAGAATTCTTCTGCATGCCACTGCGTCTCGTCTCGTCTCGTCTCGTCTCGTGCAATGGTACAATGCAACTCGGGGATGCATTGTGGATCAGCCTCAGCAGACACCCCACTGATATCCGAACGACGATGGCGACGATGGAGACGACGAGAACAACCATGTTGAGAATGTTAAGTTAGCTGATTTTGATAAATATATCCTAGTAAAAATTTCACAAAACATTTATCAATATATATCGGAAGAATCTGAAGAAAAGGAAAAATTTCGTATCATAGTTTTCTTCGATGCCTTTCAATGACGAAGAAGATCCAAGGTTAGAATTGGCGCGATGATTGCGCGGTAATCTGCTTTTCGTTCAGCTCGACGGAAGGGTGGTAGCAGTTGTCGTATCTGGTTCGCCCGAGGCATCCTCGGCGGAGGCGTGCAAAGGACAGAGAAAATATCTCCAAAGACGGAGACGAATCTCGGACAGAGAGATGCAAATGGGGAGAAAGAGAGAAAGTAGAGAAACAACCCTCCTGACACGGGTTATCCTATAAACGGCACCGTGCCTCCAGCTACGCGGAGATAATCCAGCCCCCGGGGTCCGTGTGCGGTTGAGCGGTCGCAACAGTTACCATATTTGATTGTATCCCTTCTACCCTAGTGGAATACAAAATAATAATACCTACGTCGCGGGCTTACGAATCGAGAGATCCGATTAACGACGCTTGCCAACTTGCGATCTTCCATGGCGTTATAAACAGAGTGAAAAATGAAAGCTATTTAAAAAAGAAAAAAATCCCACAAGATTTCAACGCGTCTCGGTTTAGCAACGCAAAAACGACCAAATTGCAGGCACACGCGTGGCTTGTTTTTCGCTGCTCGTGACACCGTCCGCCACCCTGGCAGGAAAACGCTGGGGCCAAAAGAAATCGCGCGTTTGATGTGCCGCCAAAGGGAACGCGTGTACGAGAGGCTCGAACGTGGGTGGGGGGTTCTCGGGGGGTGCCGAGAGGTCGAGAGAATATTCCGTCGGTCGAGTTACAATTTCGTGTGGGTTGGTCGGTCGACTGCAACCACGTTCCAACCCCAACCCCACCTTCTCTTTCTCGTTTCGCTTAAACCGTTACAATTATTACCGGAAAAGCGCTGCACACGCATGCGGCAAACCGCGGGACCCGCCGACGAAATTACATTGATATTAGTATCGTTTCAGCCGGCAGATTAATTAATTAAAACGCGTGCCTCCGCGCGCCTCTTCCCCTATTTCCCGGATACACCACCCCGCGTACACGCGTTTCTCGCCGCTGGCCACTTTTACCGTCGCACCGCGTACATAGATTCTACGTACGTGTACCGGCGGAAAATGGTGCGAGCGGGTTCTTTGCACGTTCGAGCGGGAAATCGAGCGTGCGTGGCGCGTAACTTTGTCGCGTCCGGTCCTTTCGAAAATACTGTTTCACGGTTGATTGCTTTTTATCGACCTTGTTTTTTTTTTTCACTTAAAACAGTTAAACAGTTTGGGATACAGAAGATAAGTTCGAGTTTCATTATTAAATCGTATAAAATGATTCGTTTTACCTTTTTTCGCGTGCAGAATGTCCGCAGGATCCGGTGGCAGGGCTGTACAGTGACTCGGGCTTAAACTAGGTTGCAACGATGGAAATGGACTGCCAGCTCCCGATGGATACCTACCGGAAATTCAATTCCCATTGAAGTTAAGAAAAATAATATTCTGTAACGATGGAAGAGGGATATGGATACCATGGATTCGGCCTGGGCCAACCAGTTGTCTGGCCATTCAGTAGCCTCAGTTTGTCGTAAACGCTTTCTGCGGGACTGCCAGCACCAACCCCTACGCCAACGCCAGCTACCCCTTGCTGTTGTTGTTGCTGTTGCTGCCGTTGCTCCTTCTGTGCCGCTAAATTTCTCAGTACCCTATTGATGGACGACACCTGAAACATAAAATAGAAAAATGTTAGTAGAATAATAAGGTGTCTTTAGAAATTTCTGTCCAACTTCCACACTCTTGGTCTTCTTTACATCAACGTGGCAGTCTAATTATCATCAAAGAAATTATTATTATTGCCCAGAGTATTCCTCTTCGACGCTTTGTAAATTCTCGAGCAAGCACGATGCCTTGAGAGGAGTTGATAACGTTTATTAGACGTTACATTTGCTTTACCATCATCCTACATTTTCTCAAGAGGAATCTCGCGAACAGAGAGTGGTAGAAAAGAAACAGACACTGGCTTGTTTCCAATCGCGTTTAGCACAGGAAGGACGCCTTTAGGAGATTGCTGGTTGCCTCGAGAGGCGTCCTCCACTGATTCGGATTTATTATAAATACGAAATGTAGAAGGGGTGGAAGGTAAGTCGGAGAGAGAGGGAGAGAGACGTAGGAGAACGCTTCTGCCCGATGAAATGCGATGAGAGCGGTAATTAAAACGATGCGGTGAGCGGCGTGTGTTCCACGAGGGAGTTAATTACCTCTGCCTTCAATTATATCCGTCTCGCGTCACTCCAAGGGGACTTTGGCTTCTGGCAAGCCAAGTACGCACTCGCGCGTCTGCGGTACTCACAATTCACTGAGAAACATGTGTACGCAAGTAGCTATCCATCCGACACATCTTCCGACGATCGGCAATCGCAATTATTAGGGATATAAATAAGTTCGAATGAATTTTTCAAAGATATATTCAAACAGAGGGAGTAATCACTACCTGGCTCCTCCCTAGGAATTTCTTTTTTACAAACGTTCAAACTATTTTTATATATTCTGGATTCTAATTATATATTAATTGAATTCATTAGGAGTGTTAATAGCTAACTATCAGCCCCCTATTAAAAGACTGAATTTTTCAATAAATACCAAAATATTTTCAATAATTTCAACTATAAAATTGTGGTGTACATTAGCTACACCTCAGCATCGTATCTTTTATTTATCCCTTGCAGTCATAAGCTACTCCCGTCGGTTCTGTCACTTACAGTTCCTGTATAAATCCCAGCCAAGTCGTAAAAGAATTCCTACGAACTAAAGCAGTACGTTCCCCTGCTGCCGATAGTTCAGCAATTTATTCTCTACTCTTCCATATATTTCCCTGTTATTCGCGAGGCATGCTTGGCCGAAGTTTTCGCCAGGGAGCATTAAAAATTCCTCACTTTTGACTTTTAATAGGCGGGAGTAATTGTATATTCATTGGAAGGGAGGAAGAGATTATGGTTTGAAATTTCGTAGGTTCTCTAAGGAACGTTCTGAATATTGAAAAATAAAAATATTAGATCGTCTATCTATTTTATCGGATAGGAAAAGGAAAAGAAGGAGAGAGAACGTAGTGGAAGGCAGAGACGAGAAATTGCGTGTCCAGGATTAGCGAGGAGTTCTCGGATCGGCCATGGGAGATTTTCGTTCCCCATGGTTTGTTAGACCCGATGTCACAGTCCCACAGCGTTGAAAAGAGCTGACATCTCGGACCCACGAGCGGAGCAGTGTCATCTCCCTCGGTGCACCATCGAGTCCAACACATTCGAAACACGAAACAGACGTCGTTCTGATACATATATACTCTTCTTCGATATCTCTTCGATGTCCTTCGACGTCACGATGGTATACGACTTTGTAATTTAAAAAAGAAATATACTCTAATCTTCGTGAAGTTAATAAAAAAAAATACTACAATATATAGGGCACTCTATTTGATTTTAATTTATAGAACAAAGAACCACGTTTAGTCAGGAAAAACTCGGGACACCTTGTATAGAAATGGTAAAGTGACTCGATGTCGGAAGCTGGTCACAATGAAAAGTCGTTGCGGCAAGAAGGTACTCGTTGACAAAGCCGTAGGTTCCAAAGAACCGGTGCCAGTCAAACAACAATTCCAAGCTCTGCTGTGACATCGAGTGTCCTGGCTGTTTGACCGTTTTTTGATTGACGTCGACCGCAAATATCGGCGACATTTGTGCCCTGTCTCACCCTCCTCGTTACCGTGACAATCGCGTCGCCTACTAGAAATCGATCCCACAATAGCGCGCTTTCGTCGAGTGTCGCGTACATTCCGAAGAAAAGAGTTTTGCATTTGTCAAACAGCCTGTGATTGATCTGTTTTCAACCACCACTCTACTTTCTAATATGTTTTTACAACCTTTGTGGTTGATAAATTAAAATTACTCGAGAAATAAATAATTTACCATTCCAAATGGTAAAAGGCGATTAGGTATCGAAATTTAAAAGAAATAACAAACACGTGCGTTTCATCGGCGTATCATTGACAATAGGAATCTCGACACGTTTTTAACCGTATCGCGACATAATACGCGATTGACATAAAGAGGGTGCTAGATATTATCCTTATAGCCCGTGCGACTCGTATAAAGGACGACACGCGGCGCGGGGGTTGTTCGAAACACGCCTAGGACCAAGAAGAATCCAACGGATCGATGAAATTAGCATGGACCGTGAAGAGACCGAGGGTGGTCGATCTTCGAAAAGGGTGCCTATCCGTCGAACGGATAGAGACGTCATAATATTATCCTCGTGTGATGCCTTTTAAGCGATTTGATAACGCCACGATGATCATTCGATGATAATATGGATCATCCAGATTATCAGTGTACTTCAATGGTTGTATTGTTGTAGGTATTAGATTTCTAATCTGATAGAAGACACATTCTTTTTCGATTTTTTAAATCGAATGTAAAAATAGAGCGAGAAATATTTTTGCAAAACTAAAATTTCTTGCTACGTGGGGGAGTATCCATGAATGTTGAAAACAGGAAACTACCAAAGTGTCGAAATGGCGACACTTTCATGACTTTTAAATAACCCTCGTAAAGTGTCGTTGACCACGTGGCCTGAACTACTATTTCAGGATGTTTTCGTGATAATAAACCGCCACGTTGTACGGGGCTCGTTCAGACCCCATAATAACGGAAGTGGACTGAATAGAGAAGGAAGAAGGAGAGAATCGCACCCTTCGCTTCTTCCGCTCTTCTCGCTTAATACACTCAGCAGAGAGGGTGGCAGGGACGAAGGGGAGAACGAGCACAGGAAATACGCGACTACCGCGGATAAGCACTCGTAAAAATTGCACTACCATAAACAGACATGCTAAACAGTATCCTCGCTAAAAGATAATAATAGTTCTGGCTAGGGTGGACCTGCCCCCCCTAGTTATTCTATGATTCTATGATCCTAAGATTCAACATTTATTTAAAAAATTTTTAAATTCTAACACTTGACGCTTTCAACAAATCTACAGCTAAAAATTTATAGAAATTATCGAATGGTGAAAAAGAAAGAAAAAGGAATGAACGCGATCGAATAAAATCATCCTTCTCGCTGTATTTTCTCCGTTTCCCGCTTATTTGCCATACGAGATGAGACACGTGCTAACCGCATCTCGAGTGCACGCAGACACGAGAACATTGGAAGGCAAAATGTCATACAAGCTGTCATTAAGTCACCCCTCTGCGGGATAAGCACGAGCGAGTGTCGTGCAAGCACCTAAATCACAGGTTACGCGATTTCTGGATCCATACATCGTCACGTAACAAGAGTATATCGTGTCATGCGGTTTCCGTTCTTCGACACTCGATGATATAATGATTTAACCATTGCCTCAAACACGTCCCTTATCGTGCCGTAATATGTACATGTGTTTCGCATTCAAGAGGTGATCTATACAAGTGTCCTTATATGGCGGTTAATTTTCTGTCGAGAGATTCTGCTCTTGCAGAATTTTTTGTATTTTTATTCTACGATAAATTGGCGATGTTACGTAGAAAAGGGAGCGAGCAACGCTCCCACGAAATCTAAAACAGGAAAAACCTGGTAATTTTTCGGTGATTATTCCCAATTGCAATTGCAACGAATCTGAACGCTTAGGGTGAATCGGCACCGCCACGCGTCGATACGCCGATTTGCAATATAAATCTTGCACCCTCTATGGTGCTCTAGCCACCCCATACCGCGTGGGAAATCCTGTCTGGATCAAGTCGAAGGAGAGAAAAAAAGATGCAATTGTATTCGTGACAGCTCTATTAGTAGCTACTCGCCTTTGCTTGATCTTAGATTATCAAATTTGTAAAACTATGGAGCTTGAAATTGATGAAAATTCCGAAAATAATTTCGACAATTTTCAGGTAAGATATTGAAAATGTTAGAGAATCCTTAATGGAGGATTCGATAATGAGCCGGCAGTTGAATTGCCAGGATATAAATGAATCGGCTGGTCGAAAACGAGCTACGAAAGGAGGTGGGAAGCAATTCTAGGCAACGAAGACGATCCTTTCTCGTGTATCGTTATCTAGTAAGCCATTATTCCACGAGTTATCGTCGCTAGTTTGATTTATCGTTCGAGCCACCCAAGAAACTTGGCTGAGCCTTTACTTCCGTCGTACATGCCACCAATTGTGCCACCAAGAAAATCATGGCAGAGGTAAGATAATGCAAAATGATTGGCGAATAAACCTCTAAAATATTTTAAGTAATTCTTTTTTTTTTAACTGAATAACGAGACATATAACCATAGGGATCTAAAGAACGAGGGATGAGATACGAATAGCATTTAAATAGAAGTCGAGAAATGCATGGCATTCGCAATTTAAAATGCATCGTAAAACAACAACGAAATGAAAGGCCATCTCTCTCTCTGTACTCGACAAAAGATCGTCGAGCGTTGGATGCCTGATGCCACGTATAATCACAGCTTTTAATCTGGAACGACGTAGGGGTAGTTTTTGGCGGCGGTATAGGGGCTGGTTCGAAGACGTCTAACGGGGTGCTGGTGTGGAGGTAGAAGAAGGGATGCTGTATTCTAGAACGCGGCAGGGGGTTCCATAGAGTAATACAGGGGCGGCTAGGACGCCACGCGTCGCACGTTATTGCCTCCTGCACGCACCGTGGAGAACGCATCACCAGCTACCCTCGCCACCTCCTACTTGGATTCCTACGATCAGACCTCCAATTCAGAGATTTTCCATCGAGGGTACCGTTTGTTGCGTGCAACATATTCTGGATTACATAACTCCCAAGAACAGGTGGTATTTCTGTTGCTTTCTTCAAAAAGTATTGTTGAAGATATTACGAAAGGGTTAAAAAATGTTGTTACATTGAATTTCATGATTTGAACTTTGCGAAATTTCTTAACGAAGCAGAACAGAGGGGGAAGGATGCAGAGGACCAGTTTCGTAAAAACTGGCCAGAGAAGATCAAAGTGCCTGATAGCCTCCTTAAGAGGAAAACGTTGAAGACAATCGGTCAATCGGTTACCCGATATCCTTTGGCTGTACGCTCGTCTTCGAGATGACACACGCTCGTTTATGCATAGAGGTGGATCCGATCCTCTCTGATTGAACGGGACAGCCGCCACACGGTGGTTGAACTTGAACGGCGACGAACAGTTCGGTATAAGGTTGCCGGCCCACTCGGCGGTTAAAGTGACGTTAACTGCTTCGACAGAGGTATCCTTCGACGAACGAAGGCTTCGAGATGTATCGTTAACTCGCTCGAAGCCTCGTTCGATCTCTCCTCGAAAGGACACCTCAATTCGAAAATGTTTAACGCGATTTCGCTGATGAAATATTGCAAAATCCTCTGTTTTAATTTTGAAGAGGCTGAATTACAAATGTTACTTCATCATATTTTTGTCAAATATGAAATATCTTAAATAAAGTTCATCGAAAACATATTGCAAGTGTTCGGTTGGAGTAAGTTCCAGGGTAAGAAATTAATTCCATAAGAGCAACGTCCAGCGGGTACGACGGCGACGGTTCGGTGATTAAAAGGGACGCCTCGCGTCGCGTCGGGTCGAGTCTCGTCGGCTCGCGTGAAAGAAAAAGAGCGGAGCGACGTGGCGATAAAGGATAGCCCATGGAAATAAGGGAAAGCGTAACGAAGAGAGGATAGAAGGAAGAAATGCTGGACCAAGGGGATGAAAAAGGAGGAGGGGTGGGGTTCGCTGAGAAATACATAATGCAGTAGCCGGACGTCTCCGACACCCTCGCCAACCCTCGACCACCGAGTCCGGGTCGGTCTAGAGCTCAAGACGATGGCTGCAGCCGTTCCTCCGTGAGAGGAACACGGAAAGGAGGGGTTGCTCGTGGCACCAGCCAGCAAGGAGGGGTTGGTAACACGAGAGGACGAAGGGGTGCATTGATTTACGCGGACAGGGCAAGCCGAGGGTGTCTCCAAGGCGGACGTACAGGGGCCAACAATTCACTCGCCTCGGGTTCCACCAGCCATCCATTACTTTGCCTCTTCTACCGGTAAGATCCCACCCCTTTCCACCACCCACCCATCCCATCCCTAACACTTCTTTCTCTCTTGGCATTGCTGCGGTTACGTACATCTGGGGGACCCGGTTGTCACATGTCCCAACAGACATTCCTGTCCTCGTGGTATTTTTCTTTCTTTTTTTTTAGAAATCAAGGATTTGCGATGAGCTGGATCATTAAGAAGATTGCTAACGTTAAACTCATTAATACCAAAAATAATACTAAATTTGTATGGTGTTGATCATCAATGGCAGGGAGTTCGATATCAGATATCTTCCTGCTATGATAGGTAGATTACCGAATAGCAGACATGACTAGGGTGCTAATAGAGACGATTGGTCGTTCAAACGGTCATCAGGTTTGCTGTAGCATGTGAAAACAACGTGCAAACGCGACCCTGAGAGGATCCATTCACAGTGGTGGACTATTAATTACAGGGACACGCTTGGTCACCACAGGAAATCGTGCTACCCCTGATTCAACTCCCTTGTGACACTCGTGATATTCCACCCCTAAGTCAGCGAACGAGAGTATACAAGGTTAGCGTGAATGGCATGTGGTCAGTATCTGGGGAAATGTCAGTAATCCTGTCATTTGGACACTCGAATCAACCCCTTGAACTTTCCAAAGTTAATGAAAGACAATTTAGAAGGAAATTCTTTCATCGACTTTCTTCTTCGACTTTGGTGGAATTGATACTCCAACGAAGTTAATGATTCATTTTTTTTTTTAACTTTAATACAAAATGTCAAGTTTTGACAGTGGATAGAAATCGAAGTATACAGCAACCACTCGTAATTTCGAAGTGTTCATTGGGGGTGAGACATCAATGTCAACTCCCGGAAAGAACGATCGCGGTCAGGCTGGCCAGCTCAACGAATGTGATCTCGTTTGACAGTGGTTCTCTCTCAATTTACAGTATCATTTTCCAATATATATGGTCTGATCGTTAATCATTTTATTTTAAAGAGAATATATTGAATTGTTTATTAGGATGTTAAATGTCACAGCACAGTAGACACGTTATAACTGCATCACTGCACAATAGTGCTGTACAATGATTGCAAAAATTGAAAGAAACAAAGCTTGGACAAAAATGTCTTTGTTCCTGAAAAGAATATTACGTGAATATAACCAGATAAAATTGAAATGAATCAAAAGATTTTCTTTGTGTCGTCGAAAATTGGCTGAGAACCACTGCCAGTATTCCGGAATCAGTGGTGCGAGTAAACCAATAACGCGTCCGCCACGCCGGGTGCCAGATTCAAATCCGACCGGGGACTGAAACGGCATTCGACGACGAAACGGATAGCTAGAGCTTCACAGGACATTTCGAAAGCGACGCCACGTCCTGCACCCGTTTCGGGTTTGTCAAATCATTGTCCATTCGATCGTTCACGCGGCTCTTCTCAAAGCTCGGAAAATACTGTTTTCCTTCTTTCGATACAACCCGGATTAATTGCACATTCTTTTGCCATGGAAACATACTATGACTATCTTTATTACAAAAAGAAAGAAAAAGGATTTTTCTAATTTGCCATTGAACCAATCATCATTTCATCCCTTATTTGGCTTTCGAAAATTTGTTCAAAATTAATAACTGAATTTTACAAAGATGAACAGAATAATGATAATTTTTTACAAAAGCTAAAAGAACAATTTCAACAATTTCGATTATTCGGAAGATATTGAAAAATTCCTGGAAACAAAGGAGGAAAAGGTTGGACCCCGATAGGGAATCAAAACTGATCAGAGGAAAAATTCGCGATCGCTCGAGTGGTAGAGGAGGAAAGATTCGCGATGCATCAAGCATCGTTCCCGCATTCTTTCGAGCGAGAGCAAGCTTCAGCTTCGGATATTCAAGAATATTCCGGCCGTTTTACGGGGGTGTACGAAGCGTGTCCAATTTGATGGCATTACAATAACGGGGGTAATGTCTGAGAATAATGAAATTTCCCTCAATCACCGCGACCCGCTTCGAATACGTCCTCCCTCGCCGTCCCTCTTTCTTTTTCTCGCCCGTTCTTCTTCAGGTTGAACTACGAGTTTTCGACGTGCCGAGGAAAGGATACAACGTGGAAGAAAGGAAATGTGCGGACGTTCGTACGATAGCGACCTTTCGAAATCGATTTCAATTCTTATTCAGCCAGAAAACTAAGAGCATTCGTTGAGTTTCTTAAAACAATTTTTCCTAAAATTATTGTCAACAAAGTATAAGAAGAAAATTTTTTTAATTTCCCTCTCTTTTGAAGAGCAACAAAGTATGAAACCGAAAGTTTCGAAGAGCAATATTCTTCGGAGGTACATCCAAGGTATCGTTATTGCAGGGAATCCAGCAAAAGAGAAATTGCTTTCCTCGTGATTTTCCTTTTATTTCGCCATTCGGTCGATCCGGTTTGTTCGCGAACCCCTTCCCCGAGACTCCGTGCCCCCGACGTCGACGCAATAATTCTCGGCCGAACTGTACATAATGGAATATTACACGGGCCATTAAAGAAACGTTAATCTTCGCCACAACAAGTTCAGAAGCTCTTGCAGGATGTTCAAACGCGGCCCTGGGATTATACTTACTTTGTGCGGCAAGCTTTGATCCTCCTTTCGGCCTCCAGGCTCCCTTGGCCCTCCCCGTGTAATTTGTTAAAGCGTTAAATCGTTACGTTCACCGTTTTGGTTAATTGACTAATCACCGATTCGCAATTATTATTCATACTTGCATTTAAATCCCAGGGAGGGTGTAAGAGGAACAAGATTATCTGAAATTTTAATTCTTTTTCTAAAATTACTATTTATATCGAAGACAGTTGACATTCGGTATTTCCCCATGACGATAAAAACGCTCGTGATCCCCGAGTTATCCCTTTCTCTTGGAATTTTCTGTCGAAGCATCTGGGCGTAGGAGGATGGTGTAGGTACGATGGTGTCGAGGCCATTACGGAGGCGCGATGGAAAGAAAGAGGAAGGAAAAAAGGAAGAGGGTGGAGTAAGAAGAAGGTCGGCAAGAGGAAAAGAGAATTTAGCGACCCTCTTTTACTTTTTACCCTGAGCAAGAGTCGAGAGCCCCTTAGCCACCGTTTATTGGACGCATGCAAATATCCATGGCAACGAGGGACCACCATGAGAAGCAACCCCGTCGCGAACTCTGAACGTATTAGTGGGTGGAGTGTAAGTCTTCGAGATCGAGCAGAAAAAAGGGAAATTTCCTTTTGATCCGTGCGTTATATTCCCCTTTCCATCCTTTGCAATTTCTTAATTGATTCCTTTATCTGCTGAACCTTCTTCGTTTATCCATACACCACCCTACTTTGTATTCCTATAGATCCTTTGAGAGATGAATATTTTTTACCGAATGCTACATTTTATACATTATAAATTCATTTAATGGCAAATGTCATCCTGTGCTTTTTTTTTTTTACTTGAAATATTAAGCTTGCACTCGAATGCATCCTGATGCTCGAGTTATGAGATAAATAAACAATTACACATCGCGTAGAATAACATTTACCCTTCGTTCCCATTGTAATATTTCATTATGCAATAAATAAGCGATTACACGGTTGTATTTGCACAAATGATACACGGTTGCACGCGTTTCGCATTAAACGGAACATTGAATGAAAGTGCAGAAAAACGGGTGGGTTGAATCACGATGATGTTTCTCAGGGTAACAAGGATAACGGGGTTTATAAAGCATGTCGCAAAACACGCGTAATGGAGCTCGACTTTCCTGGGATGGAGGTCGTAAGCGACAGAGCGTATTGTCGACACCGGGGCTTTCTGTACGCGTGCAAAATACAATCACATTTGCATAGATAGCAGAGACGGGGGAGGAATGAAGATCAGTTTTCTGCTAGGTGACTATGGGGAGTGTTTATGGGAGTCGATGAAATCTCTGTATAAACGGAACGACACGAATAACGTTCCCTACATCATTAACCATTCTGTTACGTGTTTTATGTGGACGATGATTTTTCGTCAAACTGATTTTGATAAATATTCCTCCATTTCATTTATATTTCGAAAACGAAAATTTATTTATACGTTTCTGTTCTTTTGGTAAAGGAGTAACCCTCGGACGGCGGACCATGGAGAGAGCTCTGATTTTAGTTTAATCGCGTATCTCATCATTTTTATTTTCTAAATCTTCAATATATCAAACTTTTTCATTTAAAAATGATACATTTAACTTTGGGCCATGATTGACCCAGGTCCCACTGTTCAAGGGTTAAAATATAAACAGATAAACGAAATCATTGATGGATTAATGAAACTGGTACTTACACTAGGAATGTTATCGTTCGTACAGACACCTTCTTGAAGCAAACGATCCCTGATCTCCCACGCAAAAATGGAAGGACACTCGCTTTTGTAGAGTGAGATCTTGTTCACAACTTCCGCTGTGGCTACGCGCGGTTTACTGCCACCGATTGCTCTGGGCCTTATAGAACCGGTCTCATAGTACCTGCAATAGTAAGAATTTGCGGTACAATGCGGTACACCTAATGTTTATCTCCTCTTGCGTCTGATTAGTTAAATAATCATTTGCGATAATGGAAACTTGAAATTTTTTTAATTCCTCGATCTTTAAACACTGAACGGAGAATGTTTCGAAAAAAGATAGTGAAAGAAGGAGAATACTTGGACCGAGCAATATTTCAACCAACCTTCCGAGAATCTTTGAGACGCAACCATTGCTGACCTGCAGGATCCTGGAAATGTCGCATGGTCGAGCGCCAGAATGCGCTAGCTCGACGATCTTTTGCCTCGTTGAATCTGGAAGCGGTCTACCGCCGACGAACACACCCCCGAGCTGATTCACTCCGCTGTGGCCTGAAATGAAAACACGATGATCCATTAAAAATTACCATTGTCCGTCGAATTATTTTCACCCGATTTTCTAGTTAATTTATGTTAACCTCCGTTTAACACTGGGTTTACGAACGTTCTTGCAAGAAACAAAGAACATTTTGAACGGTCTAATATCCAAATATTTTACAAAATCTTTGATAATTCTAATTATTCCAAATTTAGATAAATTTGAAAAGTTAAATCTGTCCTCGAAATTGAATTTGTCACATCTTCGCGTGTCTCCGCCTTCGAAGACCTTCTAAACGTTCTCGTGTCTCCACGAATAATAAACTTCTCTCCCTATAGATTATAGATCATGCGCTTTTTTTTCTGTGTCCCTCTTCAGAGCCGTCGGAAGAGGCAGAAAAAAGAAGAAGAGGTCTCTTTTCTCCTTGGATCTCGTCGTTCTCCAAGAGGGTGAACGAGCTCGGGCAGGGGGTTGGCTGCAGGCGTTATAACGTTAGCGAATCCCATCGTAGATAATCTTCGACTCATTGTGTCGATGACAAGGCTCGCACACACACACACACATAGACACACAGGTACATGTGGTATTCGAGCCGTTCGAAAGTCAGGATTCTTCGCAGATCTTTTATACTCCAGCAGCCGCCGTGTCACAGGGCTGCCACGCCCTTATTTTTCGGGGGTGAAAACCGCTAGATAGCGACTTATGGTTCGAAGGAAAGAAAAAGTCACGACACTACGAATGGAAGGTGAATTCTGAGAAAGAAACATTTTTCTTGACACCTCGAATCATTCTATTCCAAATCACTTGGATTATCAACTTTCTTGTCATTTTAATTGCAAATGAAGCGTTTACCAGAGGTACAAGAATTATAATTAAAAAAGAATGGCTACAGTGGACAAATTCAAATTCGACTTATTTGCTTCTCGACTCATGAAAAAATGCCTGCACAATGTATTCAGTCAACTGCGAAGCACAAAGGAGGATCGATAATGGTATGGGGATGTTTTATCTATCATGGTGTAGGAGACGGTATAAATTGATAGGTGTTTGGATAAAGAAGAATATACAAATATTTTAGAGGTGAACGGCCTTTCGTCTAGAATTCAAATAGAAGTTATTGCTGATTTTCAATCAAATTTTTAGGCTGCCACCCCATGCAAGGATCCCCTAGCCAAACACTCTGTATAATATTATGAATTTTTAATAATTCCGTTCGCGCACTAAAAATTGATGGAATATGAAAATACCTTCGGTTTGGAGAGATCTTCTCTGATCGTGTACCGACTCGTCGAAGCCTCAAGAACGAATACACATACGATCATGCTTCGGCACGGCTGCCGGCCGTGTTTATCTCAAAGGATTATCTGTCTCTCGAACGCGGTACCAACTCTACTGGTTGCGCTGAACGAAAATAAAAATTATCCTGAATCCACGCGTAACAAATTGCAGCAGAACAGTTAACTATAGATCTTCGATCATATAAAATTACCGGTTCTACATAATTAATTTATCAAGCACAAAAATTAAGTAATAAAATAAATATAAAATTTCGAAAATAAACAAATATTTTTGTTTTTTATTATCGAGAAAATAGAAGATCGTATTTGTCCTGCGTTTATTCCTGAGCTCCAATCCGTTCTTAATTTATGACACTGTTTAGACGTTTATACGCTTTCGAAAAGCGGTGAGTTATAGGCAGCCACGGAGAAAAGGTTTTTTTTCTGAATGAAAGGAACACTCGTATCGGGTGTAGCTGCACGCGAAAAATCATTTTCGAAAGTCAATCGACCGTGAGCCAACTCCCTACCCTTACCCCTCTTTTCGTCAATCGCATACGCTCGTAAATCTCCCTTGTAACTCTGCGACACGTCGAATTAGCCCTGTCTGGAAATTTTTGTAAACCGATCTGTCTATAAACCACCTTTTCTCAGATGAAGAAAAGAGACATTGTTTAGATGAAATTTTGAAAAATTGATAAAAGTTCAGAAATTTTTATTTTTTATAGAGGGACATGGTAGGGTTGGTTGAAATATTACCTTGAAAAGGATAGAAAATAGAGAGGGGTAACAAAGGGGGACAAGCTAATGAAGTTCTAATAAACGAGAGGCTTAGTGTTCTCCAGCACCCTTCCTACTGATATTTAATACAAACGTTACAATATCAAAACACGTTCTCTCTGTCAGAATGGCCACTTGAAAGCGCACCCCATGGCTAATACTCGCGGGGTTACACTTTGCATTGCCTGCCATCAAGGTGTACCCCCTTCTATTCGTAGATAAACAGTAACACGTACACACGTGCGCAACTACTCTCACAATGAAACTATAATTCTCTCTCTGTCTACGTTTCGCAGTGCGCTATTTGCTCGAGTTATTATTGCTCGTTAAGGAGCGGCATTCGAAGCTCGACAATTCCCCGCTTTCACCCCCCTTTTCAAGCTTACCGACACCCATGCTGTTTTTTGTTTGTTCCTTTCTTACAGGGTGTCATTGCTCATTCCTCCTTGATTTATCGAGCTTCATGTATTAATGATTAAAAAGTTCATTTAAAACTCACGAATTTTTCTGGATTTTAAATCAACCCCTTCGAGTCGGTAATTTTGCTACTAATTTAAATTTTCAGGTCAAATGAATTTAAAAATAAAGGAAATCTCTCGGGATTAATCGGTAATCTACATTTTCCTATCAAAAAGATTTTAATCAAGTTTCCTGAGAATTTTCTTTCAACACAGAGAAAAGAAAATCGCGGCGATTAAAATTCTCTTTAGCAACATTTTCCTAGAAAAAGATTCATCGCATGCAAGACTCAGCACCGACAACATGATGAATCACGTTCCCCGCTCGAATCTCGTTTAATCGATAATTGATCACCGTTCTTTTGTTTTTCGAGCTCGGTTTCGCTCAAGGAATTTCCATCGACGAATTTAATCGATGATAATAGCCGCTTTTCACGCTGCTGTCTCGCTAATTTCTCGACTACCCCGGCAAGATAAATGGTTAGATAAATAAAGTATGCTCGAACGTCGTTCTTTCCGTCGATAGGGCACCGGTAACGGAAGTAAAAGTGGTGGCTTCGAGGGAAAAAAGAGAAGCTCGTTTACAAACGAGAAACAGAGCCTCGCTGACGCGACGGCTGAGACCGCACATTCATCATTCGACCAACTTCTTGTTCCTCTTCTTCTTCATTTCTTTTTTCTTCACTTTTATTCTTCTTCTTCTAGAATCTAAATGGTCTGTCCGTTAGTGTCGTAATTAGCGATGAGCTAGTAATTGCTTTGAATATACAGACTGTTCTTTAATTAATCTGACATCGTCCGACCAATTAGTTAATCCTCTACTTTTTTACTTTTATTCTTTCTCTAAGTAATATTACTATTTCTGTTTCGTTTAAAAAATTCCGATTCTTCAATTATGTAACGGTTGGAAACGTTCGATGCGTCGTCCATTATCCGTGGATAATTTAGCGCGATTGTGGCTGAAAGTTGGGTAGAGTTTCGCGACAAGCGTGGAAACAGCTCGTAAAGTCGGTAGAATACATTCCGTGGCGGGACACGGTGAACCGATTAAGGTGGTCGGTTGGTGTCTCGGTGGCGGAGCTTGTTGGTGTCTCAATCGGCTCTGCGCAGAAGTGTTTCCGGAGAATGAATGAACAAGACACCCCTGGAAGCATTTCGAGCTGCTCAACTTCCAAGAGGGAGGAGTCAAGGGATGCCCACTTGGCCTCGAGTGCTTGAGTACCACGCGGCGAGGATAATCGCTCGAGAGGATAAAGAGGACACCACCGATCTATCTACCCTATCGGTCAAAAATCTTCGGTCACTATCCTCTAACAGATTTTCAATCATTTTTTTATTATCTGAAGAGTTCATATATTGGAAGATTAATTTTTGAAGAAACAGTGTAAAATTTAGAAAATAAAAATGATACGAAGTTCGGAATTAAATTAAAATTGGGACAAAAATTTCTCAGTCATTTTCAAAATAATACTGCAACCTACCCTTATTTCTCCATCGATCTACCATGAAAGAAATAACAGGTACCTACTTGTTGCTAAAATCCGACCTCGAAACGGAGAAGGCAAACTTCTACGCCGGTAACAAGATAATTTCGAAACGTCCCCCCAAAGAAGCTGCGAACGACAAACCAATGCGAATAGATGGTCCGTTCTCGTGCAAAACTTCAATGTCGAATAGTATATAGGTCGTTTATTTTGTCGGCAAAATCGTTGAATAGAACAAGAATCTCTGTCTCTTTCTTCGCTAGTTTATTGAGACAGCTAAGAGAGGATATGACGAGGGTCAACGGTGTACAAAACTGACCGACACGGCAGGTAAAAGAAGGAAAAGCTAAAACGTGGAAAAACGTTGGAAAGAGAAACGACAACAGCAGCTATCGTCATAATAGCTTCATTGTTGCGGACATGTTTTCAAAATGAGAATCCTGTCGAACATCGACTGGTCCTCGTGACCCGTGGCACAATGAAAGCTCTCGAGTATTTGTTGTATTTGCTCTTCAACCATCGTACGATACGTGTCCTCTCCCTTCCTTCCTCGACGACTTTTCCCGAAAACGATACGTGCTACCGACAGTTATTAGCGTTATTAATGGCCCTCCATTGACAACTCGATTCATCTCCGATCGTCTATTTGTAACGAGGGGAGAAGGATCGACTGTTCGGCAGATGTACAAACCTTTTGCCTCGAGGCTCAAAAGGAGATTGAACAACGATCCTGAAAGGTGTCGACCGTGAATATTAGTTGTATATGTACTAGGCTGTGACCTAGGTTTCTCTTGGTTAAGGGGAAATCGAGCCTCCCACCATCTTGGATAACACTTGGAATACCTTTTCCTTACACTTCCCCTTAACTAAGGGAAAAGTAGCTGTGCTTTTCTTCTTCAGGTATCGATGACACTTCAGATAGGGCAATTTTTATTTGAACCTTTTTTATTATATTCTTCGATACTTCTAAATCCAGATGAAATATCTACTTGAAACACTTATAAATGTTTTAGTCTTTCCCCCTTTTGATCCATCTGTTAATCATAAGTGTCTCTATGTTAATAGGGTCCTCTTTGACCATGTTTCTCAGCTACGGTGGGCCATAAAGTCTTCCGGCACGAATTATCCAATTACTTGGAGGCGAACCTGTACCTTCCAGCTGGAAGGTCGAATGGATCAGGATCGACGACAGGAACGGTAGCACGAGGCGGTCGTGGCCGAAAACGGGCCAGACAAAGAGAGCTGGTAAACGCGTTATTCCACGCCAACGGATCTGTCAGAGCCGCTTCCCCGGCTGCACTACACGAAGAAGGTTCGTCCACGGGCTTCCTGGCCTATCCGTACATATCTCTGCTCTCGGCCTGCCTTCGCTTACCTTCGTTATCTTAACATCAACCAGGATCCAGTGAACGCTGATAACTTGCCGAAGGAAAACGAGCGGGAATCTGTTCGAGCGTGGCTTTATCTTGAATTTAGGGTTTTACAGTCTGTTACACAAGAACAAAGTCACCGTATCTTTTTTTATTTTATAATAAAGACAGTTCGCTAATTCACCGTCACATAATTTCCTATTAGAAAATTATAATTCGACAATTTCTCGTTTCTTAGAAAGATCCACCTCTGTAGCTTCGAAAGCAAGGAATTATCGAGGGGGTTGTAGAGAAATGATGAAATTCAACTGAGTTCACCTTTTAACCTCGGTTATAGATTAACCCCAAAGAAGAAAAAATTGCTGGTACATAATAAGAAACGACATGTGTTCGTAGCATGCGTAATCCGCGCGGTTCGACGAAGAATAAGGAAAAGCTTAAATCAGGAGCGGGGAACCTTTTTTCCTGGTTTATCGCGAAAAATGTTCGAAGGGCCCGGCAGAAATGCAGAAACGAGGAGGGTTCGTAAACTGCACCAGCGGGAAATAAAAACCGTAGGGCCCCCTTTAACAGCGGCCGTGTACAAGCACAATCGGCACAAGGTGCACAATGACATCGACTGGCTGGTATTGTGGTCGACGGTCCCGCTTGTTCCCATGGGACTCGTGTCCGTCAGGCTTTTGACATAATTAGTCCACCTATCGGAATGATCAGCTGTGGGAATAGCGCGGTGAAACTGTCGATCTACATCTACTTTCAGAATAAGACGGCTCTATCGGTGGAGACCATGTGAACCCAGGTATGTACGTTATCGTGCATAAGTATTTCAACATTTCTACCTTGATATTTTTCAGAAAATATTCCATGTAAAATTCTGAAATCCTCAAGTTTTCAAATTTTAAGTCCTAAGATTCCTGACACTAAAAATCCTAGTTAAAAAATTTTCCTATTTTTAGCAAAGATGGCCGAAAGAGAACAGAAGGCACAAGTTCCAAAAACAGTTTATTAGACTGCAAGTTAGGAGAATATGGGTCAGGCATAGTATTCGACGAGATTAGTCGACTTGTCAGAAGGTGAAGGCTCTCCTGCGAGCAGGTGTGCGGGTGGAATCGTTATTATTGTGCGAGGAGAACGGTCCAGAACTTTCAGAACGTCGAGTGAAGGACCTCTCGAGAGTCCTTTTCAGAAAAAATGTTTTCACCGGTGTGTACAGCGACGTTTAAGTGCGCAAACGGAAAGGGAAAGGAACGGAAAACGGTTGAAAAAGGAGACGAGAGTAGAACTACGTTGAACTGAACTTGTTTTATATGTATGTAAAATAAAAGGTGTGATTGCAAATAATAAATTGTGCCAAATTCATTTCAATTAAAATACTAGATAATTTAGATCCTTTTTTTTCAAAAGTTCTTCACTTTTTCTGTTACCTCTGTTAATTTATTAATTTTACTTCAATTAGCATAGAAATGTCCTCACTTCGTATTGTCTTTATATTCCGTATTGCAAAATTTTTAAATTATTAAAGCAATCACTTGGTCCGTGCAGTATATAAGCAGAGGTAAATAATCAAATGGAAATCTCGTAGATGTTCGCCGAACGACGGCATCATTATCGTGCTGTTAAGTCGCATTTGCTAACGATCTGTACGCAATTTTCCTTCTGTTTTACACGCAGTCAGACCATTTCCTTTTTTCCTCCGGGGAAAACAAGCGACGAACAGAAATTGCACTTCAACAGTTTTCTTCTTTCCTTCCTTGTTCTTCCTTCGAGCAACGCTTCAAGCACGAATGAATGAACAAATATAAATGTTCTTTTAAAAGAACGGGGGGGAAAAATAATTTACCAAATTCCAGTAAACCGTTTAACGAGGATTTCTTTCTAGCGACGATCTTCTCGGAACTTTTTCCTCTCTATTATTTTTTTATTACCTTGAATAATTTATTTGATAATCTGATATTCGGTATTTTACACGCGGAGATTACACACGAAACTAGCCCAATAATAGAATATTCGAACATAGAGAAAAAAAGGTAAGTCCATTGAAAAGATTCAAGAACTACACGGCTCTTAGCCGAAGGAACAAATCCGACATCCACGGGGTAAGTATAAATACAACGAGAATCCGATGTAATCTCCGGAAATGTTTAGGGGAAAATTAGGCCGACAGTTGTCGACGTACCCATGGCTAGCAAAACTATCGCCCCCTCTGAAACGGTTTGTCAAAATATTTATTCACCACTGTATTAGTCGTTTTTTTTTCTCCTTTTTTTCCATCCCCTTCTCTGAATTCTATTAAAGATGTCCTTTTTTATTTAATGCTTCCTTAAAATTACATCCCCAAGAATGTAAATAAATTACGAAAAAATGAACCTGATAAATTGACTAACGATTCAAGGGGACGTTGAAAACGTTCAATTCCGGTGTAGTTTGCAAAACCGTCGTTTCGTTGATACGAACGGCAGGCGTCGTTCTAGCCGCTATTCTAACCGTGCAGCAGGGACAAAAACGTGTGACGTAAACCGCGCCCTTACGGAAGGAGGATGGGCGTCGAGAAAATAGCGACGGTGTGAAAAGCTACCGTCACGACGACACCATCCTCGACGTGGTGTTTTCCTCTTCCTTTTGTTCATAGTGGATGCTGGTTCGCGACAGAGCGAGCTTTAATCGACGAGACGAGACGAGACAGCAGCTTTCGAACTATCCTACCCCTTTTAACATCCCTTACTTTTAAAGGGAAATAACGCTTTGATAAAAAATACAAATTCAGCCGAAGTTTATGTAAAAGGGAATGGATCTAATAATTTTTTAATATTTGGCAAAATAATTAGATGGATGACATTTGGAAGTGTTGAACGTCTTCTGGTCCCCCCCCCTGGTTCATTTTTTCAACGCGAAATCAGTGAAACGATCGGGACATTATTCGTGGGGAGAATCCATGAAATTCTCATCGCAATAGCTTCGAATCCTGACAATGGCGAGGATCGTCGGGCCACTCGTTCTTTTCTTTCATCGCGTTAATGAGCTTCCACGTTAATGCTCTCTTCATTTCCATTTTCACTTTTCCTTCTCTTTCTCTAACAATCGCAAAATAAAAATATAGCTGTGGGACAGATTTCAGGATAAGTTTTGCTCTTTAAGTTTCCAGCTACCGAAGCACTTCATCGAAAGTACCATTTTTTTGAAGAATTCGACAATTTAAGGGTTGTCCCAAATACTTGATGTTTTCTTGTAAAAATTTTGGTAAAGTCAGATTTTCTTAATTCTTGAAGTGAATAGGTGACTCATGAAAGTTTTTTATTGTAAGAAAAAGTGAACATTTGAAAATGGTACTCATGGGAAGAGCGTGTAGTTCTCGTTTCGACAGAACGAAGCCGTAGAACGAAAGCAGACTCGTAGATTTTACGAGTACCTATCTGTCGAGCGATTTCGTACGTGTGCTGGGTACACGTTGAATTTTCTCCGTGTTGTGCCTCTGTATCGGACCAAGAATTTCTTCCAACTACCCTTCGTCGAGCTTCCATCTTTTTCGAGCTGGACCACGCCGAAATGTGCCAGCCACCCGTTTCTGTTTGAACAGGGAATTTTACAGTCGAATACACTTGATGCAAGACGAACAATTCTCTTCGACTATTCCTTCTACGGCCCTTCAATAGTCACCTCTCGAAATTCTTACCAATATTGATTAATCTTTTCAAATTGTTTTAATCAATCATGAGTTAAACTTTTAAGAAATAACAAAAATAAAAGGAAAATGTAAGTCCTCCAAACAAGTAAAATGGAATAAAAATTTACTACTATTTATCCACCATAATTTTGAAATTAATTATACTGTCTAATCTAACAACCAACCTGAACTCTGATTATTTAATTAAAAGAAGAAAAAGAATTTCATAAAATCGCAACAGAGAGTACAAAGAAACACGAGGAAGTTAAAAAAGAACAACCTCTTGAAGTAAGAAACGAGAGTGCAGCAACTTTGTTCAGGGGGCAAATGCGCTTGCATCTTTGCGAGCCGGGCCTCTCTCTAGACTGTTCAACGGAAAAGGAAGAAGAGAAAACAGCGAAGAAGTGGCAGAAGTAATAGAAAGAAGGGAAAAGGGAGCCACCTTTGTAATGGTCTCCGTAGAATTTCACCTTCGCCACCCCTTTCGTTCTCTCGGTGTAAAAGACAAGCAAAGGGTGTTGGCATTTTTATGGACGACAGTGGGGGGAGGCAGTTACGAATTAATTGAATGACAAGACGAGAAAAAAAAAAAGGGATGAGGAAAGAAGGGTAAAGTCTCGTATCTCTTGAAAACGTCCAAGGAGATATGGCTGACGGATCAAAGAAGCGTTCTCAGGCATTTTAAACAGCCATCCACCATCTTTCTTGTATTTCCTTTTCTATCCAACAAACACGTACATACAAAACGTTCATGTATATCCAGCAACTACTGAACAGTTACCATCTATTCGGAATTCAGAAACGATCAATGCTTCGAGCAACCCCCAGCTATCCCTCTTCTTCTTCTTCTTCCTCTTCTTTTTTTCACCTTCATCGCTCGTTTCCCATTCCTGGTTACAGCTCTTCTTATTCTTATTTCGTCTCTCATCCTCCCTCTTTAACTGCCACCATCGTCATCCCTTACCAGCTTTGTCTAGAGGGGTTGCCAGGGGGTCGATTCGTCGACGAAACGCCACGTTGACGGTCGACTGTTCGCGGCAACGTTTCTGGCTTCAACGATTCCCCAAACTTCCGGCAGTTTTGCATCGCGTGAAAAAGGACATTTGTGATTTTACAGATGTCACTTTGATATCATAGCAGAAACGATTTTTTATAATTTTTCTAATCGATGTCAAAGGTTGATTTTATTTTTCATTTAACTATCGAACGACGGACCATGGAGAGAGACCCTTTGTATTTAACCGTTCCTCTAAAAATTCTTCCTCTTTTAAAAATTGCTGACATTTTGCTGGCAGAAACGCTATCCTTACGATCCGTTAGCAAATTAATGACAGAATTTATGGAGTCTCGGTTTCGTGAACTACGCGAGGACTTGTCAAAGTTTCGAAACTCTCGGGAGAAATTACAACCAAGTGCTCGTCGTTAGTCTGGAAGTTCGTTAATGTGGCTAGGTGGTCGCGGATCATTCGAAAAACTTTATTAAATGTAATCAGATAGATGCTTCCTTAGACGATTCACTGTCTAAACTTGGAAATTCTGAAAGAAAATTTCTAACGCGTAGGTAAAGAAAAGTTGGTTTGTTCCTGCGACGAGGAGGAAAGCGGAAATACGATTTGTACGTACGATCGATCCCATCCAAGCGATTCGATCAGCTAACGCCAACTTAACGCTACACACCCCACTGAACCCCACTCGGTCAGATAACTGGTGGATTTTCGAGCATCGTGCAGATTCTTGATCGCTCACTTGTAGATTCTTCGATGATTTAATCTCTATCGGCCATTTAACCCGCCGATTTTACATTCGAACTTTCATTCTTTCTGTTCCTTAGAAGAAACTTATGGAAAATGTCGATCTTATAGTGGATACCTTGTTCGAAGAATGTTCCAATTAAAATTGGCCACCCAATTATCCAAAGATAATTATCTAACGATGGATTTCGAAATTGGACACTTTCCAAAAGTATTCGGTTCAGCCAGGACATCGATGACAGATTCGTCGTCAGTTTCGTCTTATCAAGCAAGGAAGATGATTGTCGGTAGGAGGGTGATAGAAGCCGCGGAAAAGGGGTGAGAGTGTTGGAAGGCGTAAGAGAATGGAAATCAATACGTGAAGTGAGCAGCCAGTTTCAGGCAGGAGCTGCCGGCTTTAGAAAGCCTTGAGACGTCGTCTGTTCATCCTCTTTGGACCCTCGTGTTAAGAGAGCTGCAGAGAGAGCGAGAACGGACGACAAGAGAACACGGAGAGAAACTTGGAAAGACAAGGAGAAAGAGGGACGAGTGAAGTTCCATTCAGGACTAATGGGGTTAAACGCTTTAGCCATCAACTGAACGCGTCCCCATCTCGATTCTCGGACGTTACGATTCGACTTCACGGATCTGAACACCAACATTGCGATCGATTTCAATCGCGTACGTGTTTTCGATTGTACGATTGTTATTAAATAAATATGCAAGCTGAAGAAATAGCTTTGTTCATCTGGAATACACCATAAGCGGGGGTGTACCTTTCATATTTCTTATTGAACTTATAAAGTATTCGCATCTACCCCTTCTATGTTCAAGTATCATTTTTTTCCAAGTTCTTTGAAATTCGACTTGAAATATACTTGGATGACATTGATAATAAACATACCTTTGTGTGCCATATCGTCAGCGGTGACAGATGCTAGGAGGCCGGTGGCGCCCGGCCATGGAGCGACCGCAGCGCCCAGTTGCTGCGACGGCAGAATCTTCGGGCTTTTAGGCACTTCCGGTCACTGTAACACCAAAATTCACAGCTACAATATATATTCCACTTATCACCTTCCGCAGTTTTTAATACAATCCGAGGAATATTCTCTGCGCCGATAGGAAGGCATTTCTTAATTATTCTTTGATCGTGCATCAGTTTGGGTTCGTATCATCTTCACCTGTGTAAATACCTGTTCATTTGCATATCAGATCACGCAAGTGTGATCTAATTTATGGTAAAATACCAAAGTTGTTCAGTACAACGTGTTACGTGTGGTAATAAACAATGTTACAAAATGGAACCACAAGTTTGCTTCCTTTTCCACAACGTAACCGCCACGGCATAAAAGTCCGAAATAAAAAAAAATAGGGGGGAGGAAGAAAGAAATCAATCTCATTACTTTTGCGAAGAGAGCACGGTAGCACGTTTCAACTCGAGACAATATTACAGTCACGCCTAATTAATAGACGTTCATTGAGTTGAATGAGAAGAAGCATCATAATTATCGCGGCACAATGCACCCCAGCAACATTGAAAAGGTGTCCCTGCGTTCTAATTGGCGCCATCGTGACGAGTCCCGGCTGTAGAAAAGGCACGATCTGTCGAGCAAAAGAATCGACATTGCTTCAGCCTACGAGCGAGAAAGAAATAGAGCTTAAGGACGCGAAATCCCTTTTTAAAAGGCTTAGATACACCACAGAGAGGTGGTCTCTCGTTCTCAGCGTCGCGACGCTCACAAGCGGCTCGAGTGTCGTAATTACCCTTTCGCGGCTGTTGCACCGTGTCACCATGTAAACTACTTACACGCTTGTAACACGCCCTGTAAACCTGTCAGCGTGGCGGAATTCAAGCGAGAAAGAGAAATGCCAAGGGTTGGAAGTGGTGTGTGTGTGTGTGTGTGGCTGTGCAGCGATAATTAGCGTTACAAACGAATCGATACCGATATACACTCTGTATCTCGTTCTATCTCGACGAATCACCGAACGAAATTGCCATACCAACTTCCTGTTCGCACCCCTTTGCAAACGTCTACGATTTACAACCTATTGCATCGAGCATTTAATTATCACCTCTACAAAGTACAAAGGTACGACATCACATTGCAGGGTTTTCATGTTTTCTCTGATGTTTTGATTAAACATTTTGGAAACAACATTCAAAAGTAGTAGGTCTTAGACATAATTTCATGACATAAAAGTATTAAACAATAGCACTTATGGCATGCCAATTTGAAGCTTAAAGCTTGATGAAAATTACTATACAAAGTGGTTGCTAATTTTAGCAAATAATGAATCAAAGTAAAATTGGTCTGAATAAACACAGTGTATCATTTTTCCAAACCATTTTTCTCTAAAAGAATGTTGCATTCTATAGATACAGAGTCGTTTTACGAAGGACCTTTGATTCTCTGACAATAAGTCACATAAAACAATGCATTAAATGTTATATTTCAACCCCCATAAAGATACTTCTCTATAAGCGTGATGTTTGCAGTTGTTTTCATATTAACGAGTCTTTGATACTTCCCTTATTCACGATAACCGGTGTTAAATCATCAATTCACCTTGTCGCTTTTTACAATTGTTCTGAATAAGCAAGCTTCCGGTGTACTGATGATCCGTTTCATTCTCACGTCCCATTGAGACACCACCCTCTGTCCTCCACGCTTCGACACGCGTACAAAAAACAACAAAAAGAGATCACGATTTTAGGATTAATTAAGTCCTAATTAGATCGTTACTCTCGCGTTTCTTTATCTTTTGTCTCGGCTCACGATAATCGTACGGGCGAGTTCGAAAAATAAAGGAATGGTGTTCACGGTTTCGCGTTCCTCTTTCTACCTTTCTACCATTTATATTTGTCACGAATTTATTTTTTAATAAAATAAAATAATTATTTTATTCCAAGTGCTAAGCAGTTTCGTGATCTTCAGAGAATTAATCCTCGAACGGCAAACCATGAAGAGGACCTCAGTTTTAATTTCCTTATATTTTGTAAGTTTGGGTCTCGATCGACCCAGACTACGCTATTCGAGAGTTAAAGCATACGATGGTACCGAAGGTGATTTTAAAGAGAACAAATTTCTGGGATAAGAGAGACGAAAATACGAGGAGAAAGGAAAGAAAATGACACGAAAAGGGAGAAAAGTACATCACGCTCGCACATTGTGCAAGAGGATTACCTCGGATTATGCGCGACTGAGCGCAAACAAGATCTCGCTGGCTTGTGTTTACAAGACGCCAACAAGCTGTCAATTTACTCAACTCCGACTCGCTCTATTTATCTTCGTCGATTTGCATTACGTCACAGCGCTATTAAGCGCAAAAAGCGAAACTAGGATTTATAAAGATCCAACGATAATCCTCCCTTAATGCAACATTTTTAATCCGACACTTTATAGAGACAAACCCTCTAGCTATCGTAAATTTAATATAATTTAAAATTAGAAATAGTAGAAACTCTAATTGTATTTCTTTTTTAGCTTCTATGAAAAATTTTAACAGGTATTCTATGATTTTTGAGTGGGATGTAAATTGAATTTCCTAATTAAGAAACGAAGAAACGAAGTTTGAAAGACAATGTTCTCGACAAGTTTCTCAAACCGAGAACAATAATTTGAAACACATAGCATGGTTTTGGCGAGTTCTTTAACACGCGGTAACAACGCGAAACAACGGGACAGGTTGGTATTATACAGACGGATGGTAATAGGTTCCATATCCACGAGCTACCGGCGCATTATGCTTTACATTTCCGGCGAAACACTGTTAATGGCACCAGCACCCACCACCACCATCACCAGCGACACTCTAATACACGAACAAACCCGCAGGAATTAACTGCGAGCGAGCAGTGACTTCCGCTACCATTCTATTTCGCTTACACGCATTAATTAATAATCTCGTTGCGTCTGAACGTAAACGCAGATTCATTTCGTTTCATCGTAAATGTATTCGTTTTATCAGCGAGAGCTCAAAGTAATTAAATAATTCGTTTCGTAGCCAAATTAGGAAATTACATTTATCTTTAATATCATGGAAGAAAATTTGTTCCACAATTTATTTAAATTAAATTTAAATTAATTTTCGTACATATCTGTACAATTGAAGTTTCCACAGTGATGGACATCAAAATGGGTAGAATTTTATTAAATTTCATCTATGTTTCTTAATTTACCTACATGAAATCTTTTTCTACCCTTTTCTTTTATGAAATTTCAATTATACGTTTAGATAATGAGACATATTTTATCTTAATAATATGCTTTGTTCACTGTGTTTGAAATAAAGATAGGACAAAAGCATACTGTAAATCGAGAATCATTTATTTTCATAATGATAGTTTTTAGATATGCAAATAAATGGAGAGTCGGTTCATTGATCAACGCTAATGCACATATGTATATCGTTTGCACGATATCTACGGGTGCTTAACGACACGTTAATAATATGTATAGTTAACTGGCTGTTAAACGATTATAGATCTTATGGAAGCCTTTCCAAGCGTATAAAACGATTTGCGTTAACGTAATTCCAGCGTTCTACCGTGAAAATCACTGCTTATGTTCTTCGAACATTTTCCTGAGCAACCATATTTATTTGAAATCGTATTTCAATTTCCTTTCTGAAGGTTATTAAACAAATCCAAATTTCTCTGATTTAGATATTTCTATGAAGAAATTTATACTGAATAACCATTAATGTTTTATGAAATTTAATTACCACAATAATTTTTGGTAATCAGGGGAAATAATTAACGAACGAAATAAGAAAAGCCAGGATCCATTTATCTACTACCCTCTCAAACAATCTTTATAACCAATAATATTTTATTTCAAGCATTCTCTGGAAGAAGCAAAAAAGAGGATCTCTTTCAGATCGCATCGAAAATAAAAAGTGAGATCGAACGAGTGGCATACTAGAGAATCAATATAGAGGAACGTAGACGGAAGCACAAAACAATTTTTAAGCGTCGAAACCGAAAACTACTAGAAAAGCCCCGGTGAACAACGAACCCTCTCGAGTCGAGGCAAGGCACGTTCACAATGTGCCCGTCGAATGTCACCGCGGGGTGTCCAACACTTGTACGTCGGCCATTCAACCAGGCTTCGTTCTCGCTTCACGGATTTTACACGGCGAGAGTCATGTAGTCTATTGCCTAATTACACCATAATACTGTACACCGGGAATGACGAAAGAGAGAACGAAGAGGGAACGCGGGATGGCGAGGGTGCATCGTCGCGTGCAAACGGGAAAACAGCGAAACAGAGAGACAGTGAAGCTCAACGTACCGTTCAATCATATTCATCTCTGATAGAGGGTGTATTGTGCCTTAAGCTGTATTATACGGTACGCGTATGCAATCTGCATCCTCGCACACACCGTGTACTCGCGCGTTCAACGCCCACCCTGATACTGACTATTAAGCGGCAAGACAAGCCAGAAGGGTTGTTCCTTTCCGTGCACCGTCGCTTTACTATCTTCCAAACCCATCACGCTATCCGATGAATTTCAAATTTTCTTTCACGATCAATCGATAAAATAAAGGTCAGTGATGACCGTCGCGACGCGACGCCTCGAATTTTATTATTAGGAAAGAAGAAGAATAATATAGTAGCATGTCTGACTAGATACGTCCGTTTCCACTGTGATTGATCAAAATCTCAACTCTTTATTTCTATTAAATTGTTGTTTAATGGACCTTAACTTCTGAAGGATTTTATAGAAAAATTTGCAGAAATTAATTATAATGTAAGTAAACTTTTAGAGGACTCTCATCACAGAAGTATTTCTATCAATACCACCTTGGTAATTAACATTTTCTAGGCACATTTTCAGCTTTTATATCACTGTTTAAATAATTTAGAATACTATATTATTATTTTAAACTATCAGAAGTTGAAATTTCATATTTTCTTCATTTTTATCCCTTGCATATTCAATGGGGTTGAAGTAAGAACTTCGCGAAAATGTCACTAAATGACAAAGGTACATAGTTTTCAACCAAAAAAGTATTAATTAATCTCCTCCCACGAATTTCGTGGTTCAAGTTGTACCGAGTGGAAGAATCAGAATAACATAGGAAGCACGTGACTACTCACCAAAAGCTGCCGTCGGCCGCCGCCGTTTCCTCGGTCGGTTTCCTGGACCGAGCACCACCGGCGATCACTGGCGCAGATACTTCTTCACAATTTTCACGGAACGAAGGCAACAGCGTGTGTCGCTACAGTCACTCTCCTTTGCACACTGTTAAACAATCGCGTAGTCACGTGGTAGAACACCCCGGCAGAGTCCGAGAAATTGAAAAAATAACTTAACGAACAATCGTCAACGAGTCTCTGTAAAAAAAGAAAAGGGGGAAAAAAATACGTGTCCCATACACTGGCCACGGATCGAACCGAGTCGTGGATTGAGAATAAAATCGCGTCGAACAAGTTTAGCGCGAATACGCAGGTAAACGCACCATGGGGGTGGCTCCGGCGCACGATCCGCACGAGCGCAGCACACGTGCTGCTCTGCAGCGTGATTCTTCTGCTTGCCTTGGCTCTCTCTCTCGACGGAGAGAGCCGGTGCGCGGAGAGAAATAGAAGAAGAAAGATAGAGAGAGATAGGAGAGCGTGGAAGAAAGAAGGGAGGCTAGACGATAGAAGCGGGCACTAGCGGGCACCGCTGGCCGTGGAAATATTATTAGGTAAAAGCACACGCACGGACTGGCACGCAACGACTTGCGGACTCTCGTTGGGTCGTGTGCTGGCGACCCTGCGATTCGTGTTGGTACCTCGAGTACGCCGGACCAATGGGCGAGGGTAACGTTGCCACCACCAGCCTACCTCGACACGGCCAGTGGGGATGCTGGCTCCGCTTCGTGACATCATCGATTCTGAATGGTGGAAATGCTCAACCGTGCGGAAGGCTCATCGGAGGGCGCGTGTTTGCGCAGGCGCGATTGCCAGGCCGCGCAACCTACGGGGAAGAACCGTACGTGAGATAAGTTCGCGCCAGATGGAGACCGACTGCTTGCGCGGTCGGTCTCTATCTTTTGAATTACAACACTTAATTTCTCTTGTTTTCTATTTTCTTTTCTTTATAACGAATTTCAGTTTTCTGTGCACCGATTAAGAAACTGTAAAATGTTCTTCTATATCGGTTTTAGTTTTGGAGAGAAGAGAATCGATAGCAAACTTTGTGTTGTAACTGTAAGGGTTGTATGTTGAGTACCACTGACATCTCTTGTGAAAATATCTTTTGTAAGGGTTTAATATTTTGCGTGATATAAGAAATTTGGGGTATTCCAGGAACTGGCGAGAAATTGGTGTCCTCCAAATTTTAATGATTCTTCAAATTGAAATGTCCTCCTTTCCATTTGTTATCTATATGTAAAAAGAAATAAAAATTAGTTTATGGTTAAAGAAGAAAGTTTGTTTAAAAATTCCCATCGAGGCCTTTAGAAAAACCTTGAAGAGATATTAAAATATAATTTCCAGTAACCCCCTTTGTGCGAAACAGTATCTAGTCACGCGTGGATCACTCGTGGGTGCTATGCACTCGAAAGTACGGAACACAGGGGGTGAGTCACCCTCTTTTCTTCCGTCACGGGCCCCAACAGCCTCCCCCGCGAGCTGCTTCGCGACCAGAGACAGGGGACGGGAAAGGAATAACTGCATCAACCCCTGTCAGTGGCGCGAACGTTTAGGTCATCTCATTCCCTCTCTAAGAAACAAGCTCGTTTCACACGAGACCAAAAGTAATTTTCCCTTCTAAACGACTGTTTCAAAGTCGAACTATGAATGACTCTTGAAAGTATTCCACAAATCTCTTTATACGATTCTTAACTTCGATAACTGACCGCCAGAAGTCACGAACCTCGCGGAGTTCAAACTCGAAGATCTACCATTCGTCCCGTCATTTTTAAAGGATCGAAATGTTTGTTTTCATCAGGTGCAGGTCAAATTGAGTAAGATTGTTTGGATAGCTCTGTTGGCTAGGTGAGAGAATGCAAAGTCACGATGTGAACCCAGCTTTAGGAGATCCACGCCGTGGAAGTAACGCGTTTCGATTTTGCGTTAGCTCAGCTACGCGTGAATCCAGCCAAGGTCAAGTCGTTCCCCGTTTCCGAGCATCCCTCTACCACTCGGCTAAGATCGATTCTAACAAATTTCATAGCCAGCCTGGATCTGCATGAAAGCGGGATAATATTTCGACTTGCTGTGATTAGTCACGCGTACACATTCTCACCCTAGAGACAGTCGTATCTAGTATGACACACGACTTTTTCATCTGATCTGATAATGATGATGAATTTTTTTCTTTTATGGGAAACATGCCAACCCTTTCTATGAAGTTTTCTTAATTAGGATTCCTTCTTTAGCATGTGTTGGGATATGTGAAGCGATACATAGTCGTGAATTTGATTAGCAACATAATTCTCGGATGGCGGACCATGGAGAGAGCCTCATTGACCCAGAGTCAGAGTTCAAGGGTTAAAGAAACTCTATAAACTCTTTCATGTACTTATACAAATTAATATATGAAAATGATTAAGTGTCTTCGTAAAAGGGAGGCGTTTGCTGATTATAGTAAGATCGTGTTATTCTTAGCGTACTGCGGAAACTTTGCGACAGCTCTCTGTAAGCTAATCGCGAGGATATGTAACTAACAATTGCTTGATGGAGCGTGATGATAATTCTGTGATATGAAGCGTGTGTAGAAGTGAAGGAAGACAGATATCCGTTGTTTTCATATCGCCTGAGAGCGTCAGAAGCGAGCGAATCATTTGCTTTTGGTAAAACGAAGAATCACGAGGATATTCAGTTTTATTATTAGGACTTCTTTTCAAGTTCTGAAATGTATTTTCATTCTTCAATTGTTTTCTGTATTATTAATAAAAAGAAATCACACTTCTGACTTGCAACCTACGTAAGTACAATTTGAAGTAACGCGTAAAAGTGTCTAAAAAAAAAATATTGTATGACAAAATATTTGTTAATCGATATCTTGCTATTTTTATCGAGAAATGAAGGTCACTGTGTGCTTTTTTTTCAACGAAAATTGAAACTGCGCCGATGTATTAATTGTATCTCATAACTCAGGTGCACCAAGTTTGATTAAAAATATAATCTACTGTTATTATTATTAATAATGAAAATAATGAAAGTTTGGTACTTTGTCTAAAAGATCCAGTAAATTCACAATACATAGTTTCCTGTATGCAAGAAAAACTAACACGTGTTATAATTTTTAATAATTTTGTTCAACTATTTTTTGATTCATGATATATGAAATTAGAAATGTTGATCATTTGTTATAACAATCAAAGAGATCATTTTTCATCAAGATCAATAAGCGCAGAAGCTGATTACTTATCGCAAGTATCTGTTCATCGATTGTTTTCAGCCACTTGGCCAAACACGAAATTCATGATATACGACGAATCCACGTCGAAGTCAATAAACTGGTGACAAAAAGTTCAAGGGAAAAATTATTTACCCATATCGATACGCATTCATTAATCTTTCTGATAACCACCATACCACTCGTCGAATACAACTTTGTTCAGCTGTTACTCTACCAATACGTACGATTCGTTTTACTTGGAAAGAAACTTGATCTCAATTCAACCACCAAACTTGGAAAATCGAGTCAATTAATTTAAACTCTAAATATTGCTAAATGTGTTCATCTGTCGTAGAAAGCAAAATGATTTTTAATCATTGATTTCCCCTGAAACAGGGGAAACCTGATCCTAGTAAGAAACTCTTATATGACAAGTGACATGGAAATATGAATTTATGTAAATCCATGATTTATTTATAAGGGAGTAGTTACTTGGCAGTCAATTTGAACCGTGGAATGCGTTCCATTAGGGGAGGTCAGTATCACCTAAAAGCTTTCATTTTCTTTTTCTCGGTGTAATGATGAATCGTAAGGGTTGCAGATTTGATCCAGGTACTTCTATCCGAAAATCTAATAAAAAGTACCCCGATATAGGGAGGTGACAAAGTTGCACATCCCTTAGATTCTCTGTTTACCTTGATGCCTGACCGATTTTCGGATCAGACTTGGACCACATTTTCTCAGCATTAAGGCATCGTTCAAACGGTTCAGACGATGCCTTAAGGCTTCATCCTTACCGAAAGTGTTAAGGTGGATGTTGGAAAACGAGCTCCATGGGCCGCGCAGGTAAAGAGCGAGACAGGTGAAAGGTAGGGCCTATTCGCAATGGAGGGAGAAACACGAGGTAGGTTGAAAAGAACGAAAGAGCACGTAGAAGGGTAAAACAAACAAATTAACGTCAGAGTTGGTTGTTTATTGTTGGGTGGGGACACGGTAACCACGCCTTTGTCAAGCACGCCCTCCGACCGTTGTATTCCCCTTTTCACCCCACTCCACCGACAACGCCCTCCCCTCACAGTCACTTTCAACCCCACTCTTCGAAACGAAGCCGGTGGTGGAAATGACGTCAGTCCATACCCCGACATGCAACAGGCTGCTCCAGAGCCCGTACTCGTGGACGATCAACGAAACTTCGGCTAGTCGGATAGAAAAACTTTCTTTTCTAACATGTTGCAACTCTAGCCAAGAATTTTCGAGCAGTTCAAGATTTTCAGGATATTTCATCAGGATTCGAAGGACGCATCGATACCGACATCATTTATAGGCAATAAGTTGAAAGTTGTAAAATAGAATAAAAATTTGAGAAATCTATGATCTATGTACTTTTTTTCATCCATGATTGAATAATTAAAAAATAGAAGAAGATAATTTTAAAATTTGCAAAATTTCTGTTTCATCTGGAGTAATTAGAAAAATTCTAATTAGAAAATATAAATAGACCATGAATAAAGGGGTGAAGATTTTAATTCTTCGCGGTTAAAATTGATCGAACTCGACGTCCATCATCAGGAAGAGAGGAGAGACGCTTCCGAAAGACAAACGAGGCGGGTGGCGCGTTATCGGATAATTTTCGTGGATTCCTGGGTAAACTGGCGAAATGATGGATCGACTTGCAGAGCAGTGGCTGAGTCGGAAGATCGGTAACGTGTGAAATTTTTGAAAGCCACGCTAAGCGCGATCTCCCGCTCGACCGTGCGTGCACGTTAGGTACACACATTGCTCTAACAATTTATGACCTTCCTACCTTCTCCTACCTATCTCTATCGGATACATTTACCCTTGAAATTGAAAGGTATTATCTCAAAAAAAAGAAAGAAATGATAGAACTAAAAAAGAAACCTTTGTCAACGATGAAAGGAAAAATAGAAAATAAAAATTTTTAGGGGGAGAAAATATTATACCTATAGAAAAAGATAAGGACTACAATTTCCTTAAAAGAGATACCACTTGCGTCAGGTATTAAGAAGGAAGATTAAATTGAAAAAAGATGAAGATATTTATCGTTTATAATAGTTCTCTGTATCTTCATCACACACGTCTTCTCCCTCGACCGTTTCGCATGCTCATCTTCTGCAGTAGCTCTCGAAATCGCGTCAGCATTTAGCCAGCAGTATATTAGGCGAAATACAAGCGGATATCCTCTCACGGACCATTACTGTTACCTTTGATCATCGCATGACCGGAGACTGGTTAACGCTGCGTCATCAGAGCATGAATTTCTCTCTATCTGCCCTCAGTATAATTTACAATCCGTTGCCGGCTTTCTCGCTGAACATACGAACACGCTTTCTCCTTCTCTTAACCAAACCCCCTTCGGTTCAGTATTATCACCGCCATTTCATTCTCTTTTTTCTTCCATTTCGTTCTCTATGTCGCTTTCCAGCGACAAGAATTTCGCTAACAGTGTGGAATCGAAGATATTTGAAATATTTCAACCCTCCATGTGTATCTTCTGTGCGTTATTTTTGGACTATAAATTTTATTTCTTAATTACTTTCATAAATATAAAAAATTTTAATCCTCTCTTATAAATTTGTCAAATTGAATTTTTGAATAATTATCAATTACCATCCCTTTTGCTTTGTAAGACAATAATTTTCCTCTTTTGTTTGCATATTATTTCCTCGAAATTTCTAATAGAAATAGCCTTTGCTTAGAAGAACTTTAATAAAGCGTCAAGAGAGAACGGTACGCGGTGTGTACCCCAGGGTGTCGAATAATGGGGTGTCCGTGTTCGGTATCGTTATAATGGTGTTTCCCTCTCCTCCCTGACAATAGGTCGGCCAGGTCAAGTGTGCGTATACTAATCATGTTCCTGATCAGGACAGAGGTCCGAAAATGTAGCGAGGAAATGCGAACTATGCAGGAAGCACAATGGCCTTCTCACACTGTCCGCCAGATGCCACGGATATTCTGCACGCTGACCCTACCTATACCATTGGCACATGAAAATACTCCAACGACAGTATATTTACTCCTAAAACGGATACGGGGTGCGTTAGAAAAGTAATAAAATTAAAATATGCTTCCCTTCAAACCTTTCTCCCAAAATGAATATTTGAAATTTTTGATATTTTTCTATAAAATAGGGTAGCGATAATTAAATTCACAGTAACACAAGTCAACGATACGTGGCACGACTCTGTTCAGAATGATATTCTTTGAGAATAAAGCTATCTGTAAGAAAAGAAACTTATTTTCACGCGGAGTCACCTGCTTTTATGTTGTACCGGAACAGCCCGCGTGAAGCTGTCATTCTTTGAACGAAATCCGAGAAACGTTGGCCAGGCTTTCCCACATGAACCAATGGAGAGGTTACGAGAGGGTGGATCAGGCGTAAGAGAAATTGCAATAAAGACTTTCAACCACTGTTGGGGGATCAGTGTCGAGAGAGGTAAAAGTGTCGTGAACGTGACGAAGAGGGAGATTACCACCGGCTTCCTAAGGAGCGAAGAGGAGACATAACGTCGCGTGGGATTGCGTGGGATTAAAATCGAGTATCAGCCACCCGGCAAGGGGTGTAAGTCCATCCTTTCGTATAGACACACACGCCTACCTTTCTTTTCAACGCACGTGTATTCAGAATAACTCGAGTGAATAACGTAACGCAACATCTTATTCGCATAGGCGCATATTTCAAGTGAAATTTAAAAAAAAAACCTGACCTTTAAAAATGAAAATTGCCTAAAGGACGAATTTACAGAAGTGATCGAAAAAATAGAATTTTTTAATTTTCAGAAGACTGAAGATTATAAAAATGATTGAAGAATAAATTAGAAGTTTTATCTAATGAATTTCTGTCTAGACGCCAATGCAGGATTCACCTTGCCGCGATCGAAGATGTCCCACAACAGGCACGGGGGTGCACAAAGACGCAAAGAAGGGTTCCGGGGTGATTGAATGGCCTAGTGGTGGATTTAAAATCCGGCCTCCACTCGAAATCGTGTCGTCGACGAACGAATAGGTCGCGCAGCGTGCGAAGGGATTAAATGGTAACGCAAAGTTCTCCACCCATTTCCACGATATTCATCGCGGCCCTGTTCCTCGGGGTAGACGCGAGACTTCAAAGCGATGTCGCGACTTGGGGCGAGTAAACACCACGACGTGCACGGAAAAGGGATAAATAGCATCAAGAAAATATTATAATTACAATTGTAATATAGACATAGATCGAATAAAATTATTTTTCTATTTATCACTCTAATACGAAATTCTTATTTTTACCCATCCTATCAATTATTTATTATAACGAACAAATTAATTGAAAGTTCTCGTATATAGATTCTTAAAAAGGAAGTTAAAAAATTCCAAAAAATATGCGTGCATGTTATCGAGACCGGTGGAATATTTGACAAATTCCCACGGCATCGTTCATGCAGATGGTGGATCAATCGCACAGGTGTAATTTCCTCATCGTGGACATCATCGAGGTGGTCCATTTCCCATCGTCGGTCATCTGCCAGATTCTTTGAAAATGTTGCCGCTGGTATAAGGTGTCGTTAGCTGTACGACAGGTGACCGGTCGTCGGGTCACCTTATACCCTCCACCGTGCCATTCTTCGTCGTCTCTAGGATTTGCTTGTTCGGGATGTTTACGACATTCTGCAGCGTAAGGTGCTGGATGCTTCTCTCTAATGGAGTAGTGTTACACTTCTGGGTGGTTCATGGTTTCACCGGCAAACTCGCCTTCTTTCCTTCGTTTTTCACTACGGCCAAGATCGTTTACACGCAGCCTGTCTTTTCCGTGAAAGTCTAGAAGACGGCGGTGTAATTACTTTGAAACTTTTTACCATCGATGGACAGGTTTTTCCAACTTCCTTTCACCATTTACGCATTGATCAATGTATACGTTTTTTAAAGTTGTTATTAATTCTTAAACGGTGGTCCTCAGAGATAATTTTAACTCTTTCCTTTCTTTTCTAATGCGTGAAATTGTTTTTTTTTTTTTAGTTTAGTTCTTTGGTAATAATCAGATCATCTAAATTTGCCCAATAAATTTCAAACTCTTTAGTGTCAAGTGTGTGTATATCAAGTTCTTTTCTGGCCCATGTCGATTTAGTCAGCAATTGTTGGGTAACTGAAAGCATCGATCTATCAGAATGGTAACTTTTCACGAAAATGACAGAATTGTGTCGGCGAAAAGGGTGTCGAAGCAAATAAGTGCAGTCGCGATACGACGCCTGTTTGCTCGCTAACAATAAGTGATCGATGGTCGGGTTCCTGACTCAGCAGACATTCGCGAAACCGAACACCGCAGCCATTTTTTCCTGCAAATATGCACGCGACAGATGCGAACAAGCATATGCCCTAATGTATCACGGCGTATATTGCTCAACTACGATATCCATAGGCTGCCTTATCAAATAATCCTGAGGATGATTTATTTTAAGGAATAATTGATTTTTAATTTTGGAAGGAAAAATAGAAAAACCACCCCTGTTTAATTGAAAATTTTTCAAGCTACAAATAAACACTCTAACACTTGCTGTCATATCAAGAAGAAAGCACAGCATAAAATAACAAGAAAATCACAAAATACGAGCAGAATGGAAAATAGTCTTCGACGAATCGAAACTTATCCGAGATATACACACTCTGATTTCTCTGGAAACAAGCTTTTCAGCTGCTTCGGTTAATTCGTCGCGGCTCGAATGTGTTCCATCGCGAACAATGAGAGGAATTATTGACATGGTCGAGCAGCACGCGCCGGAAATCAATGGCGACGAATGTGGCGGCGTCGTCGTTGAAGCGCGTGAAGCTAATGTTCGTTGCATGCCACTTCGAGCAACTCGACAGCGGTCCGAGACGAATTCTACAAAAGTTGACGTCTCCATCTCTCACGATCGAAACGAATAATATGAACGAGTCACGCCCATCCCGGACCCTTTTGTCGTTTGGTAATGTTGTTGCCTACAGATTTATTATTCCAACAAGGGTGTCTTGTCGTTATCCACGCTCGATTTCTATCCTTCATCCCTTCGCCAATCTCCTCCCTTTCAAGTTATTGCTGTTTCTTATTTTCAATTGATCCGAGAAAAATAGAGAAAATTTGTTTAGAAATTGAAAATAAAAAATTAGCACAAAGTAGATGATTAGTACCCTTTGGATAGTGGCCCCAAGAACTATAAGTTATTAAGATTCCTACCGAATATTATACAACTTAAAAAAATGACATTCAATCCTCCTGAAAGTCATTTATCCAAGGACATTTCACGGATAACCAAGTATATACCCGGGGTGAAAGTGAAGCACGGTGAGGAAGGTTCGAAGGGTGTACTGGAGGGACAGTAGCGCGTCATCTAAACAGAAGCAGTCGAACGAAAATGAGAAGGTCAAAACCGCGCGAGTAAAAGAGCGAATAAAAAGAAGAAGATGTATAAAAACAGGCTGTATGAATAAGCAGAAGAGAGATGTAGCGAAGGGTAGGAAGGTAAGACGAGTGGTTACGGGGAAGTGGGCCATGTAGGGGGATGGGGTGGCGGGGTCGGTGGTGGTGGCAAGGTAGTCATGACGACCGCAGCGACCAATCATCCGGAAGTAACGCAGCGCGAGATAACTCTGCATCCAATCAGGTTTAAAGCGGGGACGGGGCTGGCCATCCCCCGCAGAAAATCACCCCCGTAACGAAATTTCCACCGTACGAGGGTAGATATACAAAACGACAGACGGCCCTCTCCCTCCTCTATCTTTCTCTGTCTTTTGTACTTACCCCTTGGTGACACGTCTCGCACAGTAGTGTCGTGTCGAGGATAAGCGGCAGCATCGCCTCCGCTTATCCACCCTCCAGATCCTCCTTTTCTTTTAATTCGTAATGCTGCCTCGTCACTGATAACCTGTTGGTCGCTGATAAATCGACGGACTTCGCAGGACCTGAAGAAAGGAGGCGCATAACTGGTGGTATCCTTGCGTAGAACCTCGATACTATCAGCAAACGAAATAAAAATTAGTAATATGCAAAAATATGCAAATTACATCCTCCATGTGCGAAATATTCCTTTATGATTTCCGTAGAATTTTTCTTGAAATAAAAGTATATCAGTTCGTTTAAAGTACCAACACCTTCTGTTCGAGATTCAAACGTTAACCAAGTAGCTGAAAGTGTTGATCGTTTTCCAGGATGCTTCTATCGCGAAATATTTTTCAGCGTTGATAACCAAACCGACGCTCGCCGAAGCACTCGATAAATACACAGGGGTTGACATCCGCCGCGTAAATGCGTCAGGATGGCTTGTATGTGGCGAAGTTGCGTTTATGGGCTGGCAGCGGCCAGATAAGAAGTCTCGTAAAACGAATGGCGTCCCATAAGTGTTCGAGGCAACTTCGACGCGATCGCTCGTCGAACGTGTACCTCGCATTTATCACGTCTATCGACTTCTCCACATTCTTCTGTACACCATCGTCTGCTGATGTTTTTCATAAATCGCCAAAACCAGATCTCGATAAATCTCGACTATAGCAGCGGCTATACTTCATTTCTCTTATCATAGTTCCTCTTTATAATTTTATAAATATTCCCCCTGGTCTCAGCAATTTCGAGTCTAAAGTCGAGGCAAGTGATTTGTATCAGTCGCTAATTAATAAAATGAGCGATCCGTCTACAAACAATTTGACAGAGAGTGTCGATAATGGATCGAGATTAATTCCAACCGAATTATATAAACCCGTTTGCGTTTTTCTCAAATCAACCGAGAGGATATTGTTTGGCCTGGTGGAAAATTTTCTTCGGCCAGCTTAGTCTGCCAAAAAAAAAAAAATTCTTCCACGATATCGAATCGCTAATCTACTTCGCGCCTTCTTGATTACGATACACGCCCAGGCGGCTGGAAGGAATAAAGGAAAGATAAAAAAAAAAAGAAAAAGGAGAAAATTTTTTCTCATCATCCCGTCGTTCGCAACTTGCTCTCCTTCTCTCTCTTTCTCTCTCCGCCCTTCCCTCCCGCTCCTCTTCTACTTTCGTCGAGAGCGTGGGTGGATGAATTCCATCGTTATCGAGTCGCACCCCCATTTTACAAACGGGAAAGCTTCTCTCCCGTCCGCAAAATCCCTCGACCGAACGTGCATATTTCCATTTGACACGCCTCAACGATCGCCTGATTTTATTAAAAACCCCCGTAACCTGGTTCCGCTCGTCGTTCTCCAGTCTCCAAGGGTGAAAATCTTTCCTCCAGATGCCTTTATTGCGTACCCACCTCTCTGCACCGTAAAGGTGCGCGATGGAAAGCGAAACAAAAGCGCCCGATCGAAGATAGCGATTGAAGATTGCTCGTACATAGAACATTATCCGTTCCAATGTAAATCGTGTAACATGGAATCGATGGAAATTTAAAAAATCCCTCCATAGCGTTAAATATAAAAATTCTAAGTAATTCGTCACATTAGCAAAGAAAATTTTAAAAAAGAATTCCCCAAGTTATTCGAATACATAAAAGGAAATGAAGAAGAAAGGTATCTAAGAAACAGCAAAGAATAAAGAAACGTGTAAAAAAAAAAAAAGGTCTGATAAAAGAATCGGAGAAAATTCTGGAGGACATTAATTCAGATTGGCTGAGCAGAACGCGATTCGAGACGCGGATTCAGAGTTAATCGCGTTACATTTCGAGGCCTCTCGTGTCGCTGGAAACGCAAGCCCCCTTCTCGATAACAGAAACGACAACAGCTCGTTACGCGACGCCATATTTGACCCTCTTCCTCCTCTCTTGGTCCTAATTTTGAAACTCATCCGCTGTCTTGTCGTAGGAATCCAGCAGAGAGAAAGAAGAGGGAGAGGCGTAAAGCAAAGCAAAGCAAGGAAGAGAGACGTGGTAAACGAGGTCGAGTGTCGGCAGCGTATAATTTCGATGACAAGCAAAGGGGTGGTTGTACCAAGCCCGTTTCTATCCTCACGGACTGCGAGCGGTGAGCCACCCCAGTGATTGTATTAATTCAAGCTTTCCCATTTACTTCTCAGTTTACCCTCTTTCTCCACCCTTTATCACCCTACGCCGTCTCGGTCGCACACGGTAGTCGCGATGGCCCTCGCCTCCTCCCCGGCGCGACCCTCCTAAAGCACGACTTCCGGGGCCAAACGAAGCGTGCGAGCCTCGTGTATAATGAAGCGCGTTCGTTCGTTTCCTCGCCGTTGTTCCAGCCGTTCTCACCGTCCTTCGTGTTCTTGGACTCCATGGAAGACCTCCGAACACGATGGGCAAATTTTAAGTTGCCCTCCCGATCTTCCAATTACTACGTAAGCTTATGTCGCGTTTAAACTTATGAATCCTCAGTTTATTATCTGGTATTATTGGCGTGATAAAAATTGCGAAGAATCGAGAGACGAAAATATTGAGATTTCTAACGACGAAGAGCGTGGCAATAATATTTTTGACGGCGATCGAAGTACGGGAAGAGGGGTGCAAGCCGTTTAGCGATATTTCATGGGGCTCTCGTTCGAAGGGTTTCCAGGAGCGCACGGTATTACCGGAGGCAGTCTTGCAAACCGGAGATAAGAGCTGGCTGCTTCTCCGTTTCCGACAGTGTGAACGTGAGCTAAAGCTTTCTTCACCTTAACTTCAACTTCTCGTACGCAACAGAAGAGAATATCCCGTGAAGAAAGGCACGAGTAAACCCCTTTTCCTTGCCACGCAATGCCCTCTATATCCTTCTAAACTCGGTTAATATCCTTCGCTTATCCTCGCTCGCCATTCATTTTCCGTGTACGGTTCACCAGTCGCGTCTTGTGTGGAAAAATAATAAAAAATTGCTCGCAGTTATAATGAACGTTGTCGTTGAAAATGAATAAGCTGACAAGCTTGTCACACGTTTACAGAATATTTTATTCTTTTTTTTTGGAATAATCGTGTCGGAGGAGGGCTTCTAATTGAAAAGACCAAGCCAGTGTAATTAGGGAAGATTTGAGTGCACGTGCATTCGAAGGTACGGCTAATCCCTGCAATTTTGCCGAAGGGATGTCCAACGTTCGTAGCAATTAAAAAGGAAAAAAACCTTCGGGACACCCTGTTGCTAACTCGTTATTTACACCGCAAAAGAGACGCACGTGCTCGTCCAATTCTCCGTCTCTAATCCTCTCTTAATCACTTCACTCGACGCAAACAGGTGCAAAGAAATTGCTCTCGTTTTCACCCTTACACGCGTGATTTAATCCATCACACTTTAAATGTAAATTGAATACAAATTATTCTTTTAAATAGAAATTAATCGTCTAGGCAAAGAAGAAGTACCCAAATGAATTTTCTATTCGATGAGAGCTATAGGGAGGCCTATTTTGCCATTAAAATTGAAAGAAAATTCAGTCGAACTCTTCACTTTCGCAAAAGCTAAATTCAACGAGTTATTCGAGGATCCTTTATTAAAGGGATGAATGGTGGCGCCAAGGGTTTTGTTAAAGCGAGTTACGCAAGAGAAACTGGGCTATCTGTACTAAATTTTGTGAAAGTAGATTCCGGAACTTTGGTAATATCTGAGTTGGTGATGGACTGCAATCGAATCGACTGATCGATCCCTCAAAGTTCGCTGGTCAAGGGAGAGAGAAGAGGATTCAATCCGTTGCAACCGATCAAATTTTTTTTTTACTTTACGTTTATGTTGAAAATATCACAGAAAAAGGAACTCTTCTTTCAAACTAAAATTAACAAAAATGAAAAATGTAAATTACTATGAATTTTTATAAATTTTTCAGCAGTTCGCCCTATGAACGAAACAAGACTGATGATCAAATGAATAATTAACGTGTCAATGACTGACGTTCCCTTTTATCATTATCGTCGTACAGATATAACGTATTCATTAATTAAAATTATGATTGACACGTTACAGTGCAGTTTGCGTCTATGGAACTTGCATGATTAACAGGTTAACGTTGCTTGAAATAAATGAAACAAGAAAAACAATTTTATGAAATTGAGACTCTTCGATTTTGTGAAATAAGAATTTCCAAAGTAAACTGCGACCAACTACGATACATAATTCTAAATAATTTGCGACAGCTGTTATTTTTTTTGTCGAATAAATCATCCCCTCGTCAGCAGCAACGTGATATTTTCAGCCAAAGAAAATAATCTTCGAAGAGAAGACAATGTGATCGGTAGGTTAAATGGAAGCATGACAGAACCTTTTTCCAAACGATGGATCGCGTCAGCCATTTTCTTACGGCCGACCGCAGCCGATTACTCGAGATTAACATGAATTTCTCGCGCAACTAATTTTCCAGCTAACCTCTAGGATACACCTAGATCGAAGAGAGAATAAGGTTGGTATTCCCTGTTCGGTAGCGGTATTGTGATCCTCTCGGTCGGCTGGACCGAGCTGACCGACTTAGCAGGAACGCGAGTTCAGTTCAGGAGATTTTCCCGAGGGATTTAACGCCTCGCGGCTCCTCACGGATTGGATAAAAGGGATCATCGGCGTGAGCTTTAACCGTGAATCGTGGTTAAGACCGACGACAAACCGCTTTCTTTTTACTGCCTGGCTGCTTGGATCTTCTTTTTCGAAAATACCTTATCCTATCCTGCTGCTGGCGTGTCTTTCAGTCAAACAAATATTGACTTTTCATTAATTTTATTCAATGCATTCATTTTTTTCATGATTAAATACCTTGAACAATAACCCTCGTAGGACGGACCATGGAGAGAGCCCCAATGTTAATTGAATTTCATTTTCAAAATTTTATCTTTTCTCTTGAAAAAATTTGTTGAATAATTTTGATATACTCTTTTTTTGTCACGTATAATCATCCCCGTTGCGGCGGTACCGGTTCCCGGTACACCCTGTGACGTCCCGCGGTGCTAGACTGTGACTAAATCCGCGGTGCCCATGCAGTGTTTACACTCGAGATGATGCCTCCTAATGCTAATACGCGGTCCTTTCGGTGGCAAACGTGGCCCTCTGGTTTCTTAATGCTCAATCGCAATCCAATGAAAAGTATATGAATGGCGCGCGATTATCAAGTCGAGCGGGCGCCCTCAATGTGTCCGTCGAGGCGTCCGCGGTAACCCTGCTGCGTTAACCGACCTCGAATCCGGACCAAATGGTACGAATTCACCTTCCCCTTGGTACCCTCCTTTCGTTCGCTTTTCACCTTGTCCGTCGCGTTTCTTTCTTTTTTTCTGGACAGATCGACGATAAACGAGCCCCGTAAAATGGATTCGCTAGAAGCACGTGGTCGGATTTCCAGTTCACTCGCCGCTTAGAATCGTACCACAGACCAATAAATACCGTAATTACCACTGTTGGTAAACGTCAGCCCGATGCAGGACGAGCGGGGAATCCGAAAATGGTACCAGAAACGTTTAACAGATCGAACGAAGTCGGATTATTCGAATTTCTACTAGCTTGTTGCGGGTCAACCGACCATTTTGTCCGGTACCATTTCATCACATAAATGAATCGTACCAAAATTATAATTACTTGAAAAAGCGCTTTTCGTACACGAGAGAAAATTACTTTATGCATCTCCCGGCCCAAAAGGGATAATTATTCGTTAACGTAAACGAATAATTAAAGAGTTGAACATCGTTCAAAGGAATCGAGGTAAAAAATAGAAAACGTTTGGTCAAAAGTCGTGTTACTGATCGGATGCCCCCGTTTCGGGACGGGTGAAAGAGGAGGAAAAAAATGCATTTATCGGGGATCGCGATTTGCTGGGACGGAAAGTAAAACGGAAGCGGTGAGCAGAGAGGAACGGGCCAGTTTCGGGAACACGTTCGAAAAAAATCGCGGCAAGTTCTTGCTACTGACGTTTTTGCCGTGCAACAAGCCTCCAGGGACGACGTGTTCATCGGCCACGAACAGAGAGGCAACGAACCAACCCTGGGGCTCGATGCCGTTCCACCGAGCGATTCTGTTTGCCGACACGTTCGTCCGCCACTGAAGGATCGTTTTTCGGAGTCACTGACTCGAATCGCGTGCTTCTGGTCAATTTCGATGTCCTGGAGGGTACTTGAACATTTTGCACGTGCCACGTGCGTGAAAACCGGGTCGATTTTAGCCCGGAGAGCCGATCGCTCAGCAAAAATGATCTTGTAACATCTACCTGATATATCTAGACTGCCGATATTTGTTTTTCCGATAAACGAATCGAAAAATCTGTTTTCTATTTTACATATATTTTTTCTATTTCAAAATTATATCATGAAACAATTAAAAAATTATTAATAACTATGCTTTTAAATATAGATGTGCAATTCAAAGATAGAAATGGTAGAAAAAGGTTTATCAAAATTTGTCAAAGGATCATCGGTTAGAATGTGAATTGAACAGCAAGGAGTAGAAGGAAGAATCGACAGGCAAGTCAGATGTTCCAAGTTATTCTTCTGTCGAATTACACGGAGAAACTGATCGAGGACACCCGTTGGGCTCACGTTCCGGAATAATTTAATGACACGACCCTCGAATGCTTCGCTTCTCATCGCCGCCGGCCGAATTTGGTTAAACGCTTCGCAATTAAACAGCAAATCGGCGTACTGATGGTTATCGATACCACCGTCACGGAATTTAACTTTAACCCCCTTTCCTAATCATCCTGGAAACTTTGAATTCTCATAAACCTCTGACTACAATGATTAATATCTATTGAAAAGTTTAAAATTCTTCAAATTTCGAGAATCCCAAAAAATGAAGAAAAATTCCCATGTATAGAATTTCAAAGATTTTTATACTCAGTAAATTTGAAAAACATTTTCAGTAAACCAGGTATAACGGATAAAATAATTCCTGCGTCAAAAACTTGTATTTTCAATGTATCTTTCTGATGTCTATCGTTCTGCGTGTATCGTTTGTTGGTTACAGTATTTTCAGACCAAAGTAAAATCAGATTAAACCGCGACTTTTCTCCGTTACTCCTTTCTCGTTTTGTCTGCCGGAGGCTTTGACAGAGAAAACGTCAAAACGCGCGGGAATTACGAGCGAAACAAGACGAAACGAAATGGAAAAAAAAAGAGGTGGACGAGGAGGCTGCGGCGGAGAGGGAGGGGAACAGAGAGGCAGAGAAACAAAGGGATCGCGATGGCGTTGAAACCATAAGAGTGTGAAAATGTTTAGCAATTTCGAAATCAGCCGTGGCCCGCAGTTTGCGCCAAAGCGCGTTACCGGAAACTCGTGACCAGTGGGCTACGGGCGACAGCGGCGCCCACCGCAAAAGCGGATTGCGGTACCGCCGGGTAACACGCGTTAAAAACGCCTCACGCACACGCAAACCTACCGTATACCCGCTGCTTTTTCTCTCTTTTCCTCATTTTCAACCAGAGGGGGGAAAGGAAAAAATCAAACGGCCAGCTTTCGCCTCCCTTCCTCCGTTTCTATGGAATTAATTTCTACGCGCCGCGAACGCCACTCACTCGCGCGCCATCTGCTGGCGAAAAAACAATTGCAAATAGGATTAACGCTCCTCTGTAATCCTATAAATGCTCTATTCTCTGTTAAAATTTACTCGCGCAATCTTCTCGGAGTGTTTTTCGTTCGCGCAGATAGGTTCATCCTCGTCGAATTTGTTGTTCCTTTGAAAATCCTCATTTGATTCTGTTAAAAAATGATTTAAACTCACGAGACTTAACAAGATTATTTAAAAAATTGAAAGTTAAAATTAAAATCGCCTATGTTAAAAATGAATTATAATTAATACTGGAAGTTGAAGTAATTCGTCAGTTAATTAAAGTAATCGTTTCTAGAGGAGACTGACCAGTATATCCAAAGTAGGAACACACCTTTTTCTTTTCGGCTGATGGAAGTATACAGACACGAGAATATCCGCGACGCGGACCATCAGGACAGACCTGAAGATGTTGTCGGCGAAGATGAAAGGATCATCCCTCTGAACGAGATGGTCGTCAAAGGGACACGCGTGTCTGGTCCCCTGCTGTGATTTTCACTCGACTGCTCGTCGCAGTCGTCTCCTCTTGGTCCCCGAGCCGATGTGTCGCGTGTTATTGCAGCTCCTTGCCCGGTTAATAATACTTCTCCTCGTCTTTCTGCATTACTACCAACTCGCCTGTCTGCATAGTTTACGCATAAAGAACATTCCTTCTCTTTAAACACCCTCTTTAACGATTCTACCCCCACGATTCGACTCTAGCCATCCTTCCTCTGCAACCCTTTCGATTGCCACTTTTTTTTCACACGTTCTTTCCGTTAGATTTAAAAAATAACAGCCTTGCAACTTGACGATCTTCTCTTTTTTTATTAAGAGGGAGGATGGTAATGTGGTCCCTAGTTTAATATTCTTTCTTAAAATCTGATTTCTAATTTAAAATATTGTGAATTATGAGCAAGAGGTCACGATACCACCCTTGACTTTTGTAAAAATAAATTTCCCCAGAGTTAATAACGAATCTTTCCAAAGAATCTGCTCGGAAAGGCTTCTAACAAAAGAGAAGATTGCAGTCGCATCGAACCAGCTCGTTACCGGACCGAATCGTTCTTAAGAAACGTATGCAGAGCGCATACCCACGATCGGGTGGTCATGTCGATAATATCGGCAAGTGGAGTGGAAGATATGGCGAGAGAAAAGCGTGGAACAAAAAAAAAAGAAAGAAAGAAAGAAATCGGTACACCATGAGGAGGTCGAGGCAGGGTGTCTTGCACAAGTTTTCGTGATGCCCCCCATGGGGGTCGAACCTCAACGGGGGCGCCGTTTCTGGAGCCTGTAATTTGAAATCTTCACAGGAAGGACCGGCTAGAGGGGAGGAAAAATAACTGGCACCCCTCGCAGCCGCAGCGCCTCCCTCCTTATTCTTCCGCGACAATGCAGCAAACTCCCGAGATATTCACCCTGCAATCAGTCGCAAAGTCAAACGTTTCTCAGGAACGTGCTATGAAAAAGGAGGCAGGCAGCCAGGCAATCGACTCATTATTAACGATCGCTTCCAAACGAATCTTTCACAAATCAACCCCTTTCTCGATCAACTGCGTTTAAGTTCAGATAAACAGTAATTACTGTTACACAATTGACCAAGTTTACTTTGCAAAGAATAATGTAAAATTTAGAAAATGGAGATAATATGAAATACTTACAAAATTAAGATGGGGCTCTCTTCAGGGTCCGCCGTCCTAGGGTTAAGAAAGATTTATTTTTTACGCAGTCTAGCAGAAAAAGAAAAATATCACGGTCTACGACACATATTTCTTACATTATTGAAAGCAAAACAGATGTGCCCATCCTGGATCAGACTGGCATCCGAACGATCTATGACAAATATTTTTGTTTTCAACGTGGCGAGTCCAACAGGTCTGTTTTGTCGATCTTCCATAATAAACCCTGAAATATGTAGAAAAATATTAGAAAAATATTTTGAAGACGTCTTCTATAAGGATATTCCGGCAGAGACATTTTTTAATAATTTCAAAACTAATGAATGATAATGTTCCATTGAAATACCATATTATAGAATGGAACTGTTCCCTCTCGTATGATTGGATCGAAAATTTTTGCCAGTCTGACGATTTATTTCCAGACCGGGCGGCAGCGGCATCGATCGACCACGCACGATGGCGGTAGTAAACCTGGTTATCGCATTATCTCGGACACCGGAGACCTGCACGAGGGAAATCTATTCTATGGGGAACTTGCATTTCACGTAGGGGCCCTGCCCGATCGACTCCATTGTACGCGTACTAGCCCACGGTATCGCTTCGTGTATCTACGTACTCCGTTCTGCAGGCCCAGCACCGATAACATTCACGTGCCGATAATTTTGTAATATCGTCGCTTCCATATACATGTGTATTAGTAGATGGGTTATGGGTATAGTTGTCGCGTTTGCACGTAAACTTTACGAAATTTCTGTCGTCTCACCATTAATGACTGTTCGACTTCGGTAGTAGAACACGGTACTCTGTTAATTGACCTGAAAATGCAATTATAAATTAGATTTAATATTGTTGAATGAATGAAATAAAATTAAAATCAAATTGAAATTGTCTTAACTTTGAAAATTCTTCTGGACAAAATATAAGCATCGCTGCTGGGATCGTGTGACGATTGATGGTCGAATCTGGAGGATCCGATAAGGCAGCTTTTAAAGTCCTTTAAAAAGCAATACATCGTCGAGGCGACGGAAAGGGAGCTCTCAATAAATATCCCATAGATCCTGCCGGCACGTGACCCGCTTATCCCGCCATCTTAAATACTTGGCTGCGCGTGTCGGTCATTCCGATCATCGCGTTAACTCTCACAAATGACCCTACGTTATAATCTCACTACAACCTACTGATTTCAGATCGCATCAAAAATGAGATCCTTTGGAATAAATAAGCGTTTCATTTTTAACAAAATTTCCAAATTTCTATTAATCGAAAGTCAAAGAGATTCAACAGAAATATCCATCTGCTTCTAAGTTTGTAATACAACTATTGTAATGCACGTTCCATGTTCAACTTGGTTGAAAAGACATCGAAGTCGCAGAATAATTCAAGAGACTAATTATACGATGAAAATCTGTACGTCTGGTTAAGAGGAAAGAGTGAAAGGGAGTGGCGCGAAAGTGTGGCACGCAGCGACAGTTTTCGAGGATCCCCGGGGAACACGGGTGCTACGTTTCAGACGAGCTGCGTGAACGTCCGTGTTATGGGGTTGTCAAAGCGGAGACAGAATGACATCTCTATTATCACGAGAGCGGACCATAAAGGAAGAGAGACAGAACGATGGGAAGAGGCAAGAGGTTCCATGTAGGAACGCGCGTGCCACCGAGATAACGGATCTCCCTGATGATAATCCTCCTTGGTGCCATCCTAGGGTACATATGGTCGAACCCCATGACTGTTAAACAGATCTGTGATGGCAGAAGCTGTTGTACAGTTTCATATCTCAAGATGATGTAGATAATTTTCATTCTTTCCATTATTGGACCAATCATTTGATCAGAGAACTGACTACGGTGGTTGTGGACACCGAGGGTGTCTCTGGTAAATGACCATAGCTTTTAAATTATTTACCTTTTTTATATAAGAATTTAATGTGATCTACTTGTATAAGCGACAAATTAAATTAAATATAATTGTATGAAAAATAAATATTTAAACAACTGAATTGAATTATCTCCAAATATATCACTATCGCAAACAAATATACAAAGTACAGAATGAAAGGGGAAAAAGAAAAAGACGGAATGGAGAGGAGAGTGTTAACTCGATTACCTGACGTGAATGGGAGACACTCGAAGCAAAAGCGAGGTGGAAGCGTATCCCATGAGCGGGCCACAACTTCCGGTTCGCTGCCACATAATTTCGTTACTTTGCACGAAATTGGATTAAGGGATTCGTTAAGGGCGCATTAGCGCACGTTAGCACGTTATACGATGACCCTGGACCGAATTACATTGTGGCGTTTGGTCAGCTTTCAATGGTCTGTGTCGAGTGGCCCCGCTGCGTTCCGGAAGTACCGAAGATTTTCACGTTTCCCTAGCCTTCCGATGCCCTTATTTCGCGCCATTCTACCGACACCCGTTGTCCACCATACCCAACTAACTTTACTGAAAATCAATCCTCGAAAAATTCACCCCTCTTCGGACCCTTGTCACCTTTGTCGTTCTTAATAAAGGTACACTCCACAAAGCTGTTTTTTCATAGATATTCTATAAGATTAACGATTTTATCCTACGATGGTGTTTCATCTATGAGAGACAGGTGATGTTTTCAGACACTTCAAAGTTAGATTTTTCGTGAAATTTTGAACTGGTTCTATGTATATTAAATTTACAACTCGATCCAGTAGAGGATTTTTAAAATTCCCATACAACAGTTCTGAAAAAACCACGCGTGACAATACGAGGGCACCGTGACAATGTCGCAGCACGACAGAAAGGAAACAAGCTAGTTACAGTAACCAGACATCTCTCGGAAGTTTCACGATTGAAAAAGAAACAAAGTCAACTTCGGTCTGCTCGTCGATCGTTAATCGAAGACCGGATCTTCTCTGTGGGACACCATAAAGATGCTAGATACGCGAGTGAATGGGGGGCGAGAAAGGGGTCGCTGGGACTCCGGAGTCCTTTTAATTATAAAGCCCACCGGCGATAATTGTCGTGTAGTTGGACCAACATTGTGACTGCATGTTTTCCCGCCACGCCCATCTCGGTGTTCGTCTCAGCAGGCGAGTCTTTTCTTCGTGTTTGCCTCCGTCCTGCCGTGGGACCGTCACTCCTTCGACTCCTATTAATCTCGATTCCAAGATCGATCCTTCGTTGATCTTCGTTTCGTCGATGCCGTGAGAACCTTCCTTCTTACTGTTCATTTGAAAAGACAGCTTTGCTGGGCGAAAATTTTAATAGATTGCAATACAAAATTTTCCAATATAATACCAACTAAAATAATTATTTTCATTTATTTCTCGATATTCCTCCAAAAGGCACGCGAAAAGCTTTCATAAGTCATTGCGAACAATTTAAAAACCACCCCGACGATTTCGTTTAGAAAGAAAGAAAATTGGGGAAGGTAGAAAATGGGAGGGAAGAGATTCTTCTTCCCTTTTCCTCGAAACTCGATAGCCAAAATATTGAATTTCCGCAGAAAAGGGAGGATGGACGTCGTTGGAAATCGGGGATGCAAGAAGTCCTGGTAACAAAGAGGGTGACTTTGTTCACCTCTCCTGTTCGCCCTTTATTCTTCACACGCGTCTCTCTCCTTATTTCTCTTTTTTTTTTCTATCCAGGAACGAGGGTGAGCGACAAGAACCACCAGTTCCTTTCGAATTACGCAAGAAATCCCGCGGCGAGGCTCGATTCTAATCGATCCTTTGATTCCACGACGTTTTAACTCTGCCCTACGGGCATCCCTTAACGAAGACGTCGCCCTTCCTGTTCCTCTCCGTCGATACATCAACTTCTTTTTTTTTCTTTTCAACGAGGCGAGTTATCGTACACGAAACTGTGGGAATTCCGACAATTTTCGAGCAGAAGAAAACGATTTCTTTATCAGAAACGTAACGAGAATTATAGAAGAAATTTATCGACGATGCAATTATTATAAAAAATAAAATTAGAGAAATATTAAATTGTGACAAATTTAACGACGAATTAACTCATCATTCTCACTTTACGAGTTAACAGCCCCCAGCTACTTTGGGTACTGATAAAAACTGATCGAAAATTGAAGAAATTAAAATGACATAAGTAAAAAGTATATCGTGTTCCTATTTAATGGTTGATCGATCATGTAGAAGTGGTTGCAACAAAACGGATTGTTTCGAGCGTCGAGAGTAATATTCGATTCCGCGAGCAGGAGGGTATCAACCTTCTCTCGATAGTCCTCGAGACTGCAAGTAATTTCGAGCGATTTCAATTTCAATTTAACCCCTCAAGCCGATTTCGTGAGTTCTCCATTACCCTATTTCGAGGATCGACAGTGGGGACGCAATTATCCGATATCGTTGACGGAATAGAAAGTCTCATTATGAACTCGCGTTGTTCGCCTCGACGAAGCCATTGCCGAGGATGCTGTTCGATTCCATTCAACGTCTTACGTGTCTGTTGTTCAGAAAACATTGTTAACCCTTTCATAACCACCCCGAATGGGTGGTCAGAAATTTATGAAACCGACGTTCATAGTCGTCTCCTCCGGAAGGGTTAATTATAGGAGGATGAAAGTTCTAAAAATGTAGAGTTTGAATTATACAGGAAATTGAAAAAGAAGAAAAACTGATGGTACCCATAAGGATGTCGAGGAGGAAGAAATAGAAAACGGAATGGGGGCAGGAGAAGAAGGAAACTCCAAGAAGCAGAAGATCCTTGGCGGAATTTTCGGCGACGAAAACTGAGCGGAGGATGAGAAACGACAATAACTTCTCGGCTCGGCGTACAATTTGATTTTATGCAACGCTTGGCACGCCTCTTAGCGCCAGATATCCTTATAACGTTTAACTAGATTGTTATGATTGTTGTCCCCAGCACCGTTTCTCTCCTGTCCCTTTCCCTCCTTCGTTATATACACGTACACATACAGAATCTCTCTTCAACCCTCTTCCACCCCTTTCACTGTATATATGTATATCTCTCTACAGGGTGTCTCTCTGTAACGTTTTGTCGGTTACATATTTTATGGAATCAATGGCTCTTGTAATTTTCTATCTTTTCTTTTTTACTTTGGAAATATTTCACTGAAAACCACTGATTTTTTCGACTGAATTTTCATGTGTACAATAAACGTAAAAATTTTCAAGATATTCCTGGCTGAAGTTTCAAGAATATGTCCCGAGGGAACCTTTCTTACTGTATGCGTGTCATCTTCGATTTTTGTCAAATCAACTTGAAAATTTCAACAGACGTTTTTGGAATATCGTACTTGAAAGAATATGTAAAAATTTCAAAATCTGGGTGTGTCCTTTCCAACCTTAAGTCTAACAAAAATGTTTCAACTATGTCTCGTCTTAAAAATGTTAACACCCTATATGTATATCCTTACAACTCTTGTACACAAAGATATACCTCGTTTCTCTCGCGAAATACTGCCGCATTGCAGCTGCTAATGCAACAACCTATTAAACTATTTAGGCAACACAATACTGATTGATGAAATTCAGAAAAACTAACAAAACTTGACTGTCATAGAGGCCACCGATGAATTTGAAAATTATCCATAACATAGTAAAAACCAAAGAGTTAAATAAAATAAAATAAAATTACTAACTAGCAACTAACCAATTAGTGTCTACTATCAGGCTTAAAAGCAAATGTATCCCTAATCCATTAAAAGGATCAGAAATAACTTGAAGAATTATCCTAACTGCGTTCTCCAAGATCGTCACCTTTCATTGTACTCGTTTGAGAGGCGAAAGTCGCGCTAAATCCTAGTGTCCGTAGATGAACCACGGGATATTCATATTCTTGGCATAGTCTATGAGAAGAAGGTTAGGTTAGCGTGAGAAAAGAGAAAGAGAGAAAGAGGGAGAGGGAGAGGAAGAGGATGACAGAGGCTGGTAGTGGTTGGCAGAGCGTCGAAGCCAGTGGTGCAGACCAGTTGCCCGATGGAGGCAACTCTGGTATTCTAACCCTACAGCCAAGGGGGCTGCTGCTTCTGCCGTTGCTGCTGATGCTGCTAGCTAGATGCTCCAGGTACTGTCTGCGGCGTTGGTGCACACACAAGCGACAAAGAATGTCGGTAACACGAACATAGCGAATGTAAGCGGGGGTAACAGAGGAAGAGGGAGGCCGATGTAGGCCCTGCTGGAGCTGAATACCACTCTGGATATTTCTTATCCCAGCGCACGTAACCCTCTAACAAGCTAGCAAAGTTTACCAATAAATTGTATGACGACGATGGTGTAGAGAGTCACCGGAAATATCGGCGTTTCCGTTTTCTTTTCGCGCTCCTCTTCTACCAGCATCCTGAAAAACATTTTCAAAATGAATATGAGATATAAAGAAAGAAAATCTTCATCAACTTGCATCTTACTTCCCTTCCACAGCATCCTGGAAAGTTTTGATTACTTTCCTGTGTGAACTCTTCTATCGTAAATTCGAAGAATTTTCGTTTCCGGCTGTTTGTGGAGGTTTTACAGGATTTCGAAGGAAATTCTGCTGGATTCAGCTTCTTTTCTTTTTCATCATTGATGTATGATCGTTGATTCAATGTCAATGAACGCCAAATGTCGGGAACGAAAGAGAGGGAAAGGGAGCCGACGATCGTATTGAATAGTATTTCGTTGACATAATGCGACACGCGCGAGTACACTTTATAATGGAGTCACATCGCGTCGGTTACACAATCACAATACTAATTCGACATAATGGCTACCTACTTTCTTGCCGATTGCTCGAAAAAAAAAACCCGTGACATAACGATTTCGGGACACAACGGGGTTACGTTGCAATTATATTTCGTTTAATCTGTGATACGGCCTAAGAATTAGAAATTTTTCTCTGTGTCCGGAAGGTCGGCGACGCACGGTACTTGGAAATTATTCCCTCTATGCGCCCATATTCTTCTCCTCTGTTTTTATTGACAAGTTTCACTTCCAACACGCGTGGCGACAACGCACTCATTTTTTTCCCTAACCAATTGCTACTACAAAGTTCACGCGTGCCTTCTTGCCCCTTGAAGTGGTCCGTGCGATATGGCGGAAGAATCGATTGCACACGAAGAGACCAAGGAAGAAACGTTTAAACCTCGAGGAGGGCTTTCTGTCGATCCTTCTTCCAGAAATGAACCTGCCTCCGGTAATTCTGCAATCCTTTCGTTGGACACAACGAACGGTCAAGAACAAAGGACCTCGTGTTAACTGCTTCGTTATAATTCTGTTTCTTTCGAACACACGGGGGACTTTGTTTCCCTCGAAATCGTTAAACCGGAGAATCTAATTTATTTTCTCTTTTCTGTCGTTCGGACTTCGTTTCAAATTCAAGAATAAATATTTCTACTTTCCCAATTTTACAGCCACTAAATTCAAGAACATAAGAAATACCGTGGCAGGTAAATTTCATTCCTCTAAGTCCAATTCCCTTGGAACCTTTTATCGCACAGAGAACTACGAATTTTCTCGATAGAACTTGCGTCGAAACACAGAAAGGGGACAATGGAATTGAAATATCACAGAGGGAAAGAAGTTAGCGGTCACTAGGATTCCGGTAAATCTGAACTTTCGCAGGTGGTCAGAAGGCGAACACATAGGGGTATGGGGAAACGGAACCGGCAACATTCAGAATATACTCGCCAACAACATTTCAACGTGAAATATCTTGAAAAGAATGAACCACCATATATTTTAATGCCACGCAAAGTGCTTTCCCGAGGAAAAGTAATATGCTTCAATCTTACGATAATAATAATGAAAAAAAAAAAAATGTAAACGGGAACATAGAAAGTTCCTATGTTGAGTACCGTTTAAAAAACTTCCTAATTCATTGATTAAATATTTAATTTGCTTGTCGAGAAGAAAGCACAATGGCACTCGTTCAAAGTGAAACTGTTCGAAAGTTTCGAACAAGCAAGGTTGTTGCTTGTGAAAAAAGAAGGTGTCAAAGCGGCGTACAAAGGTTTCGTTTAATTCGTTTTGCACACCCTCAGGCCGAATAATTCGCGCAGTTTTCAGACGCGAAAAAAGCCCTTGGAGCTTGAGAAGCAGCAGGAGAGCCGGTACATATTAGCGCCAACGAGTCAGAAAACCCTCCCGCGGCTCGCGTCGCTACAATATTTATGGGGTTGCTAGTGCGAGCGAGCGAGCGATTCTCGTTCGCGCGAGTTCGCCCGGTTGCCCGCTCAAGGTCCGAACAAGTCCTAACGCGTGTACGCTACGAGACTGGGACGAGCGTGAAAAATTAATGAGCAAGGACACCGACATAGAAAACCTTAAAACGTCTCTTGATATTCTTTTCCAGGGAAGAAAAAAGAACAACCCTTACTTTGAGCAAACTACAAAGAGATACATTACTTTTCATCAGATCTGTAACAATACTGGTTAGCACAAAAATCGCTCCAATTACAACCCTTACTTATTGTTAGTAACAGCTATCCAACGACTATTATTTTTTTTAAAGCTACAGATCTTCTGTGGTCTTCGAATAAAGGTTTAAAATAGGAATACATGTACAGATTTGTTAGAATAAGAAAAAGAAAAAAATGGAAGGAACCGATGAAAAGAGGAGAAAAGAGTGAAATCGTTCAACGTAGGGTAAATAAAGTTTTAAATTTCCGCAGTTCCTTTCGCGTTTCTCCCCGGTTGGCGCCTCCACTATCTGCATAATATATCTCTAATGTGACGGAGGGAAAAGGGGGTGGCAAAAGTTGCCTTCGCTCGGTATAATGTAAGGCGTAAGAAGAAGCCAGCGAGAGGGTGAACGTGGGTGGTATAGTGGTGTGGTCGGTGGTTGGTGACGGTGGAAGCCCTTGCAGGAGGCACGGTGCTTAAATAACGCGAGTTTGGATTTATAGTAATACTTTTATGAAATAATGTTAGTGGCGGATATTAAGGCAGACACTGGGAGCGTAGCTGGCTGAACGCCACCCTGCTCCTTCCTCTTCCTTCGCCCTCTTTTGGCCCCGATTCACTCCTTATTTTCCTTCTCGCGTTCTCGCGAAAAACTTCCGGCGATCTTTCTACTTCTGTCGGTAACCTTTGCGCGAATTTGTTGCTCGCGAGTCGCTTGCCGAGAAATATGTACGATATCGGTGAAACATCTTCGGACACTTGTTAAACTTGCCATGAACAAGAATCATCGTGAAACAAACTCAACTCCTTTAATTCTCAATTTCTTTGATTTCTTATCATTTTCATCTGATTTATCCAACCTAGTACCACCGATGCAATTCAATTACCTCGACTTATCGTTCTACCCTACATCCAGCTAATTCGTCGCCGAACGAATCTCGCGAGACGAATGTTTCTCTTCGCTGGTTAATCGAACCCGAAACGCGAACGAGTTGGTTAATTTTTCAATTAAAAGAATAATCGCGGTTCGTTTCGCGATTGATCGCGACAGAAGCGATCGCGAGTACATAAAATGTAGCACAAGGTCTCCGGGGTATTCCTGCGGGGTTACAGGCTGTGGAAAAGGGTGCCGGTGGTAACGGGGCGTGCATAATGAAGCGAGAGCCGCGTAAAATTCGTAGGCGAATGCTCTTTAATTAGCACGCCGCACTGGGCACGCTGGAGAAGCCGCTCGAGCTGGAGGAACTTCCCGAGAGGATGAGGAACGGAAGAGGAAGAAGGCAGAAGCGTGGGTGGAGTAAGCGAGGGATGGCAAGAAGGGAGGCGAGGAGAGACTTAAATAATTATCGTTTCGAAGCCGCCTCGCTCGAAACCAAGCGGGCCGAGGCCGCATCTGTTTCTGATTATTAATTAATATCAACCAACCCGAAGCCGTGTTCGCATGAGCGAGCTCGTTGCTCTCTCGTACGTAGCCCCACACCCACCTTCTATATGTGTATTCCTATGTTTTTCTCTGTATGGGTGACAGTGTATATGCGTGCCCCACCGCGAATTTCGCGCGTGTACGCTCTGCTATTCGCTCGTGCACAGCAAAAGGGAGGAGAGAGGGACACAGGCGAATCCCATATTCATATGTTGCGCAGAAATGAACAGAATGCGCAGCGGGCATTAAAATTAATGAAACGAATGGAACACGCGTTTTAACGAAAATGTATGTGACCGATCAGGCGGAAACATGCTCTTTCGGACATGGAACCAGGGACGTACGAACACCCCTCGGCTTCGAATGCACTTCTATTCTATATTATTCTTACAACGTGTGTTTTCTATTTGATTCTTGTATTCTGCAAACCTATGAGCTCAAAAATCTGACGATTCTGTTTGCTTCTGGTGCTAATGTCGAAAGGGTACCAAGGAAGTTAGAGTTGGTTAGTTAAATTCGGTAATGGGTATAGCTATCTTCTATTCTCTTTGAATTAGGACCTAACTTCTTTTTTCTTTAAAATGGAAACAAGTTTGGAAACGAGAGAGTGTAAAGAATCGGAGGGTTCTTTAATTAAGAAACTTGATTTGACCCTAGATGGGACCAGGGAAGATCGAACTATATAGCTATATGTACTGGATGACATTTTACCAGTGGTAGGGGATCGAAACACGAATATAAATTTGTCCATTATCCAGTGATTAGTTTTGCTAGGGGTTGCTTCTGCTGGCGTCAAACCCCTTCTAAATATTCTACTGTATGTAAAAATCATTTGATTATACGAATACATTGGTTGATACACTAATCTGCTAATACAGTAATTCTCGATCTTTAAGTTTGTATTCGGAATTAAACTGTGATTTAAACAAACTTTGATTTAAAGCAGTAAGATAAAAATATCACATTCATAATTGAAAATATCCTTCAAATCTTATATCTACCTGCTTTTCCATTTTTTATCATTGCATATTTTGGGAACGGCAGTGATTACATATCCAATAAGACTAAATATATGCCTTTGTTCTAAAGGGGTCTTGAATTTGTGACTCGAACGCGAGTGCCATCTCCTTCACCCTAATGGTAAAAATGAGAAACACTTCGAAATGCAATAGTTGAACCCACCTTGACGGTAACTGCAGATTGCTTCCATACCCCATCACTCAGTCAATGACTCGAGTTCAACGTTACCATCAAAGCATGAGTTAGACATATCAACCGATGGGAGTTGGAGTTCAACGTTCTGAACTACCGACGTAACATAAAACATTTTTGCCAATTATAAAGTATAAGTTTAAGTAGAATTATACTGATTGTGAAGACGACCGAGAATAATTGGATACTACCCATGATACGCAGCCATTTGCTCATATTGTTCATAATAAAATAATTAATAAATTATATGATAATACCTTGCTTATATAAACCACGAATAACTAAAAGTCTATAAATGATTAGTAATTGCATTATGATCAATATGATTGCCCAGGTCTCACCACGTGGAGGTTGCCGCGACTGGAGACCCGCCCGATCCGCACCCATCCACCCTTCCTTTTGCAAATAAAAAATGTATTATAATACAACCAAATGTATTAAAATACATTTTTTCAATGTTACTCCATTTGTTGTACAGTTACACAAGGTACGACCCATGTACGTTCTGTAAATGTTACACAAATGGGTATGCCAGCTAGCCTACCCGGAAACGGTACTAATTTTGAATAGACCTCAGAAACAAAACTATTATGGTACTGATAAAAGGATCCCATAATAGAAACAATACGCAAAACCATTATGATACTGATAGAAAGTACCCACAATGGAAACAATAAGCAAAACCATTATGATACTGATAGAAAGTATCCATAATGAAAACGACACACACATCCCATCGGTGAGGAAATCAGAATATAACCATCGATGATTAACATTTCATAGGAAATTCATAGGAAATGAACCATATATTTCAGTCACGTGACCGAACCTACCTAATTAAAAAGCTAAAGATAGAAATCAAGAATTCCAAACCTTCATTCAATGTACATTGAATCCTCCCTAACTAGAAGCTAAACCATTTTCAACAATTGTTTCCGCATTTTATCCTGCCTATATAAAAAGCTAACATATAGGCTATCCTGCCTATATAACTTCAGTGCAATAATAATGCACTTTTACCCATTTTAAAATTTCAAACCATTGTTTTTTACAGCTTAAATCCTCCCTAACTAGAAGCTAAGAAATGATTCCAACGTTGTTATTCAACAATACTTCTTCGACAATGCCAATAAGGAATGCAACACCACTATATGAGACAACAAAACAAGAGCAAACAAGTACCAATAAACTCTTCGTGATCACAATCATCCGCGTCCGAAATTTTTCTAATCTGAAACAAACACACGCACATATTACATACATGTTGATAATATATTGAAATACCATACATCTGAATTCCTGAAACACACAAAAATAAGTATTAAAAAAGGAGAAAATAAAAAAACTGAAATAAAATTGAAATAGATACTTATCTTCTCTTTTCTGCTACTGCCACTGTCTTTTCTGCTGCCATGGATGATTCTGCAACGTCCACTTGTGTTCTGTTACGTCCCATTCTCTTCAGCTGCACTCGCTTCTGTTCTGCCGCATCCATTTCTGCTCTGAAGCTTCCATTTTTCTTCTGCAATATCCCCGCTTCCATCGCTGACCCTAAAACAGATCTCAGAAATAAATCTCCAGCAAAAACTACACCCTGGCATCTTCGATCTTCGCTACTATGGAGCATTTTCTCTTCTTTTCTCTTCTGCTGTGTTTTCTTCCATATTGTAGCATTTTTCGTCATTTGTGTATCCTGCTTCATCCTTTCAGAGCGTCCTCTTCTCCATTGCAGCGTCCTAACCACGTCTGTCTTCTCCGTTTGTCTTCTATCTTCACCTCTTCTCTTCTGAAGTCGCCGCTTTTCTTCTGTTTCGTCGCCTTCTCTTCTCCTATGGAGGCTTCTTCTCTTCCTTCCTCTTCTGCCGTGTTCTCTTCCATATTGCAGCATTTTTCTTCTTTCCTGTATCCTGCTTCATTCGTTCAGAGAGTCCTCTTCTCCATTGCAGAGTCCCAACCACGTCTGTCTTCTCCGTTTGTCTTCTATCTTCACCTCTTCTCTTCTGAAGCCGCCGCTTTTCTTCTGTTTCGTCGCCTTCTCTTCTCCTATGGAGGCTTCTTCTCTTCCATATTGCAGCATTTTTCTTCTTTCCTGTATCCTGCTTCACCCTTTCAGAGCGTCCTCTTCTCCATTGCAGCGTCCTAACCACGTCTGTCTTCCCCGTTTGTCTTCTATCTTCACCTCCTCTCATCTGAAGTCGCCGCTTTTCTTCTGTTTCGCCGCCTTCTCTTCTCCTATGGAGGCTTCCCGTCCTAACCAAGTCCGTCTTCTCCGTTTGTCTTCTATCTTCGCCTCTTCTCGTTTGAAGTCGCCGCTTTTCTCCTGTTTCGCAGCCTTCTCTTCTCCTATGGAGGCTTCTCGTCCGAACCAAGTCCGTCTTCTCCGTTTGTCTTCCATCTTCACTTCTTCTCTTCTGACGCCGCCGCTTTTCTCCTATTTCGCCGCCTTCTCTTCTCCTTGGAGCTTCTTCTCTTCTTTCCTCTTCTACTATGTTTTCTTCCATATTGTAACATTTTTCTTCTTTCCTGTATCCTGCTTGACTGTATTAGAGCGTCCTCTTCTCCACCGCAGCGTCCTAAACATGTCTGGCTTCTCCGTTTGTCCTCTATCTTCACCTCTTCTCTTTTGAAGTCGTCGCTTTTCTTCTGTTTCGCCGCCTTCTCTTCTCCTCTGGGACATCGTCATCATTCCTCTTCTGGCAGTCTCTTTTCTTCTTCCGTCTATTCGACTATTCTGTTGCGTTTTTCTTACAATACAAATGTACGATACAATAAAATGCACTTTTTAATTATATTTTTAGATAATATCTTTTATTTTTTTATTTTTATTGATTGATCAGGGTTGGGTTATCATAAGATAAAATTACTGTTAATCAATGTTAAATCTGTTTAAATCATTATTAAAATTTACTTGAATGCAATTATTTTAAAAATTAAGTAAAAAGGAAGCTAATAAAAAATGATAAAAAGGATAACGATAAAAATTAATTTTAAAAAAAAGAAAAAAAAGATAAAACGCGTGACTTTACTTGATAATGAAGCAATCAATTTGATTTAAATAATTTAATTTAATTTAATTGGAAAACAACATATAAGGTCAATTCATAATGACGTAGTTATACTTGATGACGTCATTTGACCACAAAATGTAATATAAGTTGCAACTTAACATGTTCGCTACCAGAGTCACATATATCTATCATAATATTTTGTATCATATGCTTTAAAACACCTGCAATTCAGAGTCTGTCAAAAAATCTATAAAATAATATAATATAATAATATGCATAGTCTATAGTAACATTGCTTTGTTTTATGTTATTTCATAATATAAGAAAAGAAAGTCTATGATGGACGAATTTCTAATTAAGTGCTATTACTGAACATGTTAAATTGACAACAGATATCTAGTGAGCATAGTGACTGTAAAAAGTAGTGAAAAATATATTAATAATACTTAAATCAGAATTGAAGGATGACTTTCCATAAAAAGAAGGAAAGACATCCTTTGATGAAGTGCGATGATGTCCCACGATGTCCCACGACGATTTTCTTTCTTCGACTACTCAATGAATCAGCTCAAAGATTCCATAATAAAAATGAGAAATATATTGAAAATGAGTGTCACACACAACGACCAACTATTAAATAGAATAGCTGTCCGAAGCATGCAACAAAAAAAAAAAAGGAATTTTTGAGCAGATTTTATTGAAGTAGTCATTTTTCGTCCGGGCCTAGAGCCGCGGGCGAGCTTACATACTAGGTATAGACCAAGATTTAATAAAAATCAATTAACTAAGAAGTAATTGATTACGATTATACTGCCCCAGGTGCAGACTTTTCACCGGACCTATGAGCCTACCCGAAAGAGAAATGTGATCGGTCTGCTATCCTGGCCCTTCCTACTTACATCTAAATCACACACACCAGAAGTAAGCTACCTGCCTGCCTATCCCTATATTTAAAAAAGCAAAATTCATTCATTCCAACACACACACTCCACGGTACTCACACACAACACCCGGGTGCAAGCCTACCCTAGAGAGAACGTCCCGGGACGCCTCCGTCACCCAAGCTTGTAACACACACATTTATACTTTTGTACGTACCATTTGCTGAAATCGACTGACAACGTAGCGTATATTGCGTTATTATTAATATAATATTAATGTATTGTGTTATATAAAACTCTTATTGGAATGTAAAATTATTTATGCTATAATGCTGACTTTGAGTCATTCTGCTTTTTATAAAACTAAGTATAATAATACTTAGTATTTGATTGATTAAAATATTATTATGATTTTTATTCATGAAATATTCTCAAACAAGTATCCATTCTATGTAATATGATTGTATTAATTAGATATGAAAATATTAATTAGATATGCAACATATTTATTCTGTATGTATTTATATAAACTATTTAAGTTGAATAATAAAATCGACGTACATTCCACTAATTTAAACACACACACACACATGTGAAACGTACATCGTGCACGATACGCTAATACGTTTGTCAGTCGCTGTAATATTCCTTAATTCTAAAACCGTACCCACCGCCCTTACCCAACAACGCACACCTGGGTTCGTTGATGAGCTCAGGCTAATAAGTAATGAATACGGGCAAAGAAATAATACACCTACCGTGTGAAGCTGAAAATCCTAAGCTAAAATGATAGATTAATACATAGTAAAGCTAACGGGCTAATAAACATTTTAAATTTGAAAATAAATTATTATGTAAAACATTTTTACGTTGGAACTATGTTTTCTTTGAACTGATGAGATTATTTGTAATACAAGATTCCGATTATTAAAAATTGCAATTGAATTAAATAATTATTAAAATAATTGTATTAAAATAATTAAATTGTATTTAATCATATCTAAAGAAAAAAAATGTGTAAAAAAAAATCACTCTACTTTAAGCAAACACTTGAAGTATCTGTTGGAAATGCAATTTAATAATTAATATACATGTAATATATCCTCGGTTGATTGCATGTCGAAGTAAATTGTCTAAGTTACATCAAATGTACATTCGAAAATGTCACTTCGACGTTAGAATCTAACCGTCGCGAAATGTCTTCTTGCTCATCAAACATATTTAAATCAACAATATAATAATATACTGCATTGAAATATTATAGTATAATCAATCTATTGTAGCAAATGTACGTAATATTTATTGCATATAAAATATACAAATTTTGTATACATTATCAAAATTTAAGTATCTTTTAATTAAAAAAATATTTTAAAAGTTGTATTTTATCTGTGAAATCGGAGGGTCATCCGACTTCTATCCTACAAACTATTTTTTAAAAAGAGACAAGAAGACCCTAGCCTGAACTAAGAAATACAACAATATAAAAATGAAAAAAGATATGAAAAATATGTAAAATATTTCCATGAGTATACATCCACTCATGGGTCACTATGCTCACTTAAAATAAGAATAAAATTTATAACTCTTGGGACTCACCGAACCGGTGAGTGGCTGTTGAAAAGTAGCTGGAAGAAAGCACCCGGCGGATGGTCTCCTAAGTAGATTGATGTTGTAGAGTATATTATATTTGTGCCATTTTAAATTTACCATAATAATTTATTGCAACTACTTAATAATAAAACTTACCTTTAATTTGACGAAGATTCATTTAATAGTTCCATTTCAGGCTTCTGATGTTTTATTCGGATGTACTTCTGCAACAAACAAAAAAACACACAACAATAATATTACATTTAAGCCATTTTAAATTTACCATAATAGTTTACTGCAACTACTTAATAATAAAACTTACCTTTAATTTGACGAATATTCATTTAAGATTTCTATATCAGGCTTTTGATGTTTTATTAGAATGTACTTCTGTAACAAAAGAAAACACATTTTTTCTCATATATGTATACATCAGTGGTACATCATTTATATTCAACCAATCAATATTTTAAAAAATGTCCATATCAACAAATCATAAATTTTTGCATAAATATTTTTTAATTCTTTAACATTAATCAAATTTACATGCCTATTATATTATTAAACGTGTCTATCACCGTATAAAAGTTAATTCTGAATTGTGAGAATGTGATAATCAACAAATACGAAAGCTTGAACAATGGCTGGAATAAGTGAGACATTTGAATTGCCCGCTATAAAGTATCGAAGATTATCGACGCCATATTGAAATAAAATCAAGATTACTTTTCTCAACTTTAAACACCAAAATATAAGAAACAAAGTAGAAAAAATGTAAGATATTGACGGGATTTAAGAAATTATCGATATGAAATCAGAATAAATGAGGAAAATAATATTTTAATGCACATTTATATCGGCAGAATAGTCAACCACGGGGAGATCAATTATAACGATTTATAATAATAAATTATGGGAAAAATGTACTAAAAACATGAAAAAATGCAATAATATTCAAGAAATTATCGATATAAAGGGAATATAATTCAGATTCTGCTGTTCCAATTTCATCGTGAATTCACGGCAAGAGCAACAAATTTAACCTCACGTATTTTTGAAGAAAACGTCGAATTAGTGTCAAAAAACAAAGAGCTAAACTTCACTTCGGCTATTTTTTCTCTTTTTTGTATTTTCAACACTCGAAAGACAATTTAAATTAATGTTTGAAGATAATTTAATCTTACCTGTTGCAGACGCGTGGAAAACGGACGAAGCTTCGAAGGGGAATGCTGTACTGCGTCACAAATCGACGCACTCGCTCACACAACGACGTGTCTGATTGGTCGAAATCAGAGGACGCCAACATGGCACGACCAATCACAGCCGTTGATAGAAGTTTCAATACTTCGAAACTTTAACACTAATCGTAAGGGAAAAGTCCGTTAAAAATTATCAACGCCATATTGAAATAAAGTCAAGATTACTTTTCTCAACTTTAAACACCAAAATATAGGAAACAAAGTAGAAAAAACATAAGATATTGATGGGATTTAAGAAATTATTGATATAAAAGCAGAATAAATGGAGGAAATGTTATTTTAATTCGTATCTTATATCGGCGTAATAGTAAAAAACGAGAAAATCAGTTATTACGACATATAACAATAAATTATGGGAAAAATGTACTAAAAACATGAAAAAATGCAATAATATTCAAGAAATTATCGATATAAAGGGAATATAATTCAGATTCTGCTGTTCCAATTTCATCGTGAATTCATGGCAAGAGCAACAAATTTAACCTCACGTAATTTTGAAGAAAACGTCGAATTAGTGCCAAAAAACAAAGAACTAGACTTCTCTTCGGCTATTCTTTCTCTTTTTTGCATTCTCAACACCCGAAAGACAATTTAATTTAATATATGAAGATAACTTGATCTCACCTGTTGTAGAAGCATGCAAAACGGACGAAGCTTCGAAGAGGAATGCTGCACTATGATACAAGTCTGTGCACTCACCCACGCAACGACGAATCTGATTGGGTGAAATGAAAGGATGCCGAATGAAACAACCAATCACAGCCATTGGTAGAAGTTTCGAACCTGTAATGCTAATTGTATTGGAAACGTTCATACAATAAATACTAACGAAAAAATCGAATAATGTACTTTTTTAGCAACACCCGTCTTATATTATCATTTATATTATTGTAATTATTTAATAAATAAAGGAAAATATTACTTTAATATTACTTTGCACTGCACTGATTCTGCTTAAAAATATTTTATAAAGTATTATTTCAAATATATAGAGACATTTATATGCAATGTATTAACAAATATAATAAGAATAGGCGAAAGAAGGGAATTGAAGAGTGGATGGAAATTTTAACGCGCAAATAACTAACCTTAATTCCCAGATAGCACACGATGTCTTAAAGACATCCATTTTACGACTATTTTAAGTCTGAACGTCTTTACGATGTTTTGTCCCGAACATTGTAAGGACATCTGAAATTCATGTCTTTAAAACGTCTTAAAAACGTATGAAACGAACGTCGTATCTGAATATTTGGAATAGATATCTTTAAGATAGTTTAACGACGTCTCTGTGACATTCGTACGACGTCTTTAAGACATCCTGTTTTCTAACATTGGATGTTTACAGGACGTATTTCAGGCATTCTCAGGATTTTCAGACGTCCATAAGACATCTGAATATCTGAGACAGATATCTGTACTATCTGGGTTAAGTTGAAAAAAGTAAATCATTTTTTAGGATTTAAAACAATGAGTTATATCGTACTACGAAACCTTAATACTAAAAACAATTAAGTAACGAATAAAGAGAAATATAAATTTAATACGTGTTTTCTATTTCGTAATTCTGCTTATACCTCGTCCAAATTCTCTCTTTTCCTTGGCTCAAGTGAGTGAAAACAATTACTGATGTTGTAGACACTCGAAACAGTAATACGAGCTTCATCTAACAGCGGATTGAGTAACCAACGTAACAGATGTGACGATGCTTCATGTTCAAATAAGAACAAGACTGTACTACCATCTATCGACAAATTTATTAAAATAAAATCATAATATAACCAAATATAACTTGTAGGCCTGTAGGGTTCCTGAATGCACGTGTTCCTTTTAGAAAATTATTTTGAAAACAATTAATGATACTTCAGATATTAAGAACACTTATTAAAAAGGACACGTAAAAATTAGTTCAATACAAATTCAAAATGCAACATGATGACGTAAGTTTATTGTAGCTTGTTTCTTTTAGTTAATAACATTCAATCTAATTGCAAATTTTTCTAGGTTGTCTGGAGTGTCATTAACAAGTCCTTTTGTTCTTTCAAAGTAAAGTACGTATAGTTGCTTAAAAAGTAAGATAGAAGAAATTGGCTTATTGTAATCTTATTTTATGCCTTATATTCACAGCACTAAAAGTCAAAGGTTTTGTCGCAATGAATATAATCTCACTGGTCTGTGTAGTAGGGCATCTTGTCCTCTTGCAAATAGCCAGTATGCCACAATTAGGGAAGAAAATGGTATTATTTATCTGTACATGAGAACAGCTGAAAGGTAGAAGTTATAAGTCTAAATGATAACTTTATTAATCACTGGCAATAAAGCTGTTACTGTATAATTATCATTATTTCTTTTAGAATACATTTCCCAAAAAATGCATGGGAAAAGGTAAAGCTTTCCAGAAATTTTGAGAAAGCTATACAACAGATTAATGAAAATTTATTGTATTGGCCTGGTTTCATAAAAGCAAAATGTAAGCAAAGGTTTGTTAAGATCACACAATATCTGATACGTATGAGAAAGCTGAGGTTGAGGAGACAAAAACAAATTGTACCAATTCAAAGAAAAATTGAAAGAAGAGAAAGGCGTAGAGAGGAGAAGGCTCTTGTTGCTGCTAAATTAGAAACAGCAATAGAAAAGCAACTTATGGAGAGATTGAAACAAGGCATGGTATGAATCCTTAGAATCACAACTACAAATGTTAATACTTACTTCCTTAATGCTCTGAAGATACTTTTTTTTCTAGTACAACGATATTTATAATTTCCCACAAAAAGTATTTGATAAAGCAGTGGAAGCTGTTGAGGTTGAAGGTGAAAGTGAAGCTGAAAGTGAAGAGGAAGAGGTAGAAACACCAGAAATTGAGAAGGAGGTAGAAATGGAATTAGAAGCAGATGAAAGAGAGAAAGAAACAAATGAACCACATTATATAGAAGCAGAAACGGACGACGAAGACGATGAAGACGATTTTGATATTGAAGAAGTGCCCATGGTAATCATTTAAACAAATTACAGTTTTCTTACATATTGCTAACTGTTATCCCTTTACTTATTTAATAGGAAGAAGATAGTGATTCGGGGCAGAAAGAGAAAGTTGAATTATCTGACGATTTCGAATCTGAAACAAGTGATATTGAGGTAATAAATATTACCATTATATTTATTATTATTCAAAGTAAATTGTACTTAAACTTAGTATACCATTGTAGGATATAGTTTCTACCAGTAAAAAAGCAAAACGTCCGATTGTTAAAAAAGGCAAAGTGCAAAAGAGACCACGCCCGAGAGTTGAAATTGAATATGAAGTGGAGGAAGAAGCGCAAGAAAGAGAACGAGCATAATGTGTGTCTAATTAGAACAATTATAATTGTATTTCTAATAAAGTTGAAACCAATTTTGTAATTTTAAAAATGCTATCCTCACATCACTAGAATTTATGCAGTAATCATATAATATTTATTTTATATTTAATCGTTTCCTTTAACGAGAGAGAAAGAGTTTAAAAGTGGCGCTAGCATAAAATATCTGACAAATATATGTATAATTTGTAGATGGCATCTCTTCAAACCAGAAATTCACATACTAGCAGACGACACGCTTGTATACAAGGAACAAGGTAAATTTTCTCGATTTTTCCTAAGGAGATCCTAAATGAACATGAATGAACTGTTTGTTATGGAATATGTAATAATTTTTGTAATTTGTGATTGATTCAAATTTATGACATTCCATGGAAATTTCAGCAGTAATAGAACAGTAAAACTTCAGTTATTATTCGTAGATTGTATGTGCTGTTTATATTTCAGCTAATGACTCGTGAATGTATCTATTCTTTCCAACGAGTAATTATAATTGAGATCCCAACTACTTGTTAAATAAATTAACAGTTACGTTTTTAAACACGTAATCGATACATTGTTTTATAGATATTAGCGCCTAAACGTATATAATTTCTTTTATACTCTATGTAAAATAAAAGAAGTTCGCTTGAGATAAGTCAATGTACAGTGTTTTCGCATTGAGTTCATTTTTCTATTTTGTATAGATTCCAGTTTTTGTTACAATTTTATCCGAAAATATTGAATTTCACAATTCATTGTTTCTAGCCAAATGTCATGAACTTTACATTACCCGTGACAGTGCTTTTTGTTTGCTATAAATAGAAAAAGTAGGTTATCTGTAAAATCAATTCCGAAAATAGAGCAATTAACCGTAAATGTTTATCGCTTAGAATCCGCAAATTTAAGACAAAAATGTATCTTATTTGTAACAATTTTTGCTTACCCTTAACCATGATTACTTCTGATTTCATAAATTATTTAATCTGACATATAGGCTTAAGAATTTTATTCAAATTTAATCAAATATATAAATAAACTATAACTATAAGTAAACTTCGTTGTAATAAAATTTTAATTATTATTACATATCTTACTGTTAAATATTATACGATAGTCAATGACAGTATTATCATATCACTAACATAACATTTATTTATTGTTGCAGGCATATTATGATATTTAAAAAAGTATTTGGAACTATTAATCAAGATTAAGATGAAGCATGACTCTAATATAGATTGATTTGGACCTCTAATCTTCCTGAACTTATTTCTCATTTTGTGCTTAATGCTAAGATATTAAATAATATCACTATGGAGCAGAATAATATAGGAAACATTAAAAGTTCAATATATGTAGCAATTTCATTTAAAAAATTATGTTTGGCAACAGTGTCTTTGCCTCTTGTTACCCTATTAGTCTGTTTCATTACAGCATATATTTTCCAACAAGATGAAATTCATGAAACACATTGCAGGGTATAAATTCTTAAGTAGTTGATGTCAGAAGCTATTATAAATTATAGTATTATGTACATTTAATAAATAACAAATTTCTTTGATCTAGGTTTACAATGTACTTCCATCAATCTCAGCTATTACCGGTGTATCTCCACAAAGATACTTGTGGCGTATAAGCATAGCATTACACATTGGTCCCCGTTTAATTATTGCCAGTGTTTATCACTCGTATTATTATCAAATGCTTAAAACGATTGAAGATGTACCTTTAAGGATTACAGGATGTAGACTGCTTAATTTATGCTACTGGTTAAATATTGCAGAGGTAGCAGCCTTGTGTGGTGTTACATACATCTCAAACAAAGAAAATTATTGTAAGTAAAATTTAGAAATAATTTTACATTATACACTTGGTAGCATGTAGCAATGGATTTATAATATATCAATTTATATATTATTTTTCAGCTGTACATGAAAAGATCTTTATTGCTTTCATGATTAGCTCTCTTACATATATGTTAATGGTAATAAGGTTGAGTCGTCTTGTCACACCAAATGCACAAAGCCTTTGGTACAAACAGACACTTTTTGTAACAAGTCTTATTAGTACTATTGGACTCATTGTTTTCTTCTTAAAACACAGACTACTGTGCCACGATTTGGGTAAGAAAATTCATATAATTTTATAAAACTTACAATAAAATTTCACGCGTAACGTGAAATTTATAAACTTTCTTTCTAACAGCATTTAGTTGGTTTTCCTTATGCGAGTACGTGATTGCCTCTGCAAATATGGGTTTTCACGTTACCGTAGTTCTAGACTTTCCCATGGAGCAGCTGGTTGTCGGGAATGGTTTACCTGCCTTAAAGGCAGATTAACTTATAATATTTTATACTTAACATTAATGTATTATTGTCATCAAAAGTGCCTACTGCCACTGTCTGGAAGTGCTATTGCCAAAAGTAAAAAATGTATTACACTATGCTGGGTATCCACTGGCATAAACTTGGCAAACATTTCTCAATGAAAACACGCATATATTGAATGAAATCAAAACGTTTATAAATAATTGTTACTGTTTTAGGTGCATAATAATGATGGTGATAATATTACATAAACAAAATTAAGAATTGATAGATTTTATCATAGGATTTTTATGATTTTATCATTTTATGTTCGTGTAAACACGTTACTTTTGAGTTTTTTTTCCGATACAGGAATATCACGGTTTAAACCTTTTCTCTCTCTCTTCTTTTCTTTTTATTAAGATAGATTTTTTTAGAATATTTATTATGTTTACTTAATATAATATTAAATACTAAACCTCGACGAATATTTACATGCATCGTAAATACTTAATTTTACTAGAAAATTTGGAAGCAAAGTATTTAGAAATGTTTTACATGTTTAGTGGATACACAGTTTACTACTCATTATATTTAATTTTGATGAAGTAGTGTCATCAGAAACTTTACTTTTAAGCTACGAGTGATTTCTGAACTTAGCATTTCCTTTTAAATATAGACGATTTTTAGTTAAAGATACATCTATTACTTGTTAAAAGTAAAAAGAAAAAGAACTTTTCTTTAAATCTAGCGCTTCCAAAGTATGGCACTGGTATCTTCCAAGGCAATGAAAAATCTTCAATGGCCTTTTAGGTAGCGGATACTCATAGTAATACCAAATAAATATGTATCCTACATACATACAATAATGAAACATTAAACAGTCCAAAATAATTAAATTACATATTGAAATGACGAGTTTCAATATGTACACATGGTCGATTTGAAGAAAAAAAGAAAAAAAAAAGAAATAAGGAGTATTATAGGAGGACTTGTTAATAGTTTTAAATCTGCTTTCATAGGTTATCCTTTTTCCGAAGTGAGATTTCTAGTCGATAATTAAATCTAGTCTACATTTTTTATCTGTTTTTCAAGCGTCTTCATGTCATGTTATACATCATGGATTGCGACGCATTGTTAGAATGTAGGATGCATTTGTATTAACATGTCTTTCGTCTTTAATGTAGGTACGTTCATCAAATGAGTGTACTCAATTTTAATTTAAGATGCAGTAGAAATGTTATTTATCATTGTACAGCTGTATATCATCGATCTATTTTACCGCGCGTAAGCGTACGCGAATATTATGTAAAGAAAAAAGAAAGAGAAAAAAGAGGTAAACAAGAATAATACTACCATAACAGTGGAAGTAACTTACTTGATATTCATGAAACTTTGGTCACGGCAATATTATTTTAGGAATATAAGAATTAATACCAATATTTGTGATCTTTCATGTAACACGATTATTAACAAATGATTGGCATTTTAAATAACTCCAATGGAAATAGGCAATTGTATAATATACAATATTTCTTGACCAAAACACAAATAACGTCCAAAATTATGGAACAAATTAACGAAATTAATTCGAATAACTGTTTGTATGAAATTTTATAATCGAGAATCTCACCTTCCTTTCCACGAAGAATATTAAGTAAATAAGAGAAAGCTTGTGATAAAAACTACATTATTGTAGATGTTTGAAAATCAGCCGTATAAATTCGTACGAATCTGTATAATATGTAAAGACCCGGAATGGATACATAGCGTTACCAATGATATATTACATTATAACGTTCCTTGTACATTTTCTTTGAAACGTAACTAGTAATAATTAGATTTACACGACACACTGATATTTTTTTAATTTTCGATCGTTCGATTATTGACCATCAATATGATTGTGTACATGGTATTCCACTAAATAATTAAGCGACAGTACTTTTTTTACAATTGAAATACAGAAAATTATTGTCGAACCAGATACAACAAAGATAAGTGATGTACAGTGAAACAAAGCAACATATCTTGATGGTTCCCATTGTAAGACAAGCAGGTGTTCCTGCTCGTTTTATTTATCCGTGCCAAGTGATATATTAAAGATACTATAAACGTATCATCGATGCCATGTAAATTAATATCCACTTACAAAATACCTTTAATAAATCACTTAACACTGAAACGGCTTAGATGATTAATTTTCTTTTTGTTTTAATTAATTGTTTAAGTGTAACTGTATATTACTCGATCATAAATCAAACACACACGCGCACTGTTAAAATATTATACTGTCGGTATAAGAAACTAACAAGAATAATTTATTCGACTTAATGTAATGTAAGTAGATAAGAAGCTTTGGTAGATTGTTGAAGTACTTTAATCAACATACGTAAAATGACAACCATTGAAAATTTCATTGTTATCATAAATTAGAGATTGAAATCTATGCTTATAGTGTAAGTATAGTTTTTCGATGCAGAAGCACCTTGTATTATAGCCTGAATGATTTTCAAACAATCTATCAAAGATTTTTATAACAAGTATTTCACAGTTTGACAGTACCACTGAGGGTTGATACGAATGTACCAAGGTGGTAATCACAAGTTTCTCTAATTTTAATCAAAATATACGTTAAATGTATTACGGTTAAACAAACTTCTGGTTACCATCTGATGTGTTACACAACATTGTATGCTACTGTTGTCCGTTTCGATAATTGAGCTTGTAAATGACGAATGGATGTTAACACACGGTTTATGTAAAGTATCGTATCGGTGCCAGAACACAATTTGTTGTTGAGGTGTTACTTGGAACGACCTTGACATGTGTCAGAATCTTTATTTAATTGATGTCGGCCAGTTGGCACGATAACACTGTCACGAATTAGGCTGAACGTCTCCTGCTGCTTGTTTGAGCAGAGGTTCACATTAATGTAATGTAGTACAGAGCAGGTTCTGTAACGGAATTAAAATACTGCTCTGATTGTAACATAAGTATCGAGCTCTTTTGCACTTTGCTCCTTCTCACTCTTGGTAAATTAGAGGAAATATGCACACGTTAAATTATGAACAATAACAGAAAGAAAAAAGGAAAAAAAAAAGAAAAAGAAAAAAAGACTCGATAAATAAGTTGCATGCGTTTTAGTACATCTTTGAGAACAGCTATTTTCTCTATCGCAGAATCTCGTCTTTAATAAGAATCGAACATCACAGCATGAAAGTGATTAACGAAAGAAATTATTGTGTTATTGTTACTAGAATGTTATTTGTATTACTTTTTCTAGAGTAGTGGCTCGATTGTGAGTCGACATTTTATGTAAACGTTATCTACTTGCAAAGTATATTTTTTTGTGAAGAGCTTCAATTTTTAGCTAATTAGCAATAATAACGAGATAATATATCGATTCGCACGATAACGGTAAAGATGTTTTGTTGTTATGTAAAATGCCTTTCTTGATTTGCAATCTTGAGAATCGTTATTCTGTTTTTTTATTTTCCTTGATACTCGGATCTTTTAGTTTTAGACGATCGATAGTTCTGTGATAATCGGCACAAATAGCTGTCTTACGATAGTGTTTTTGTGTTTGTAATGTAGCGTAAAAAGTATACGATGTAGCTGAAAAGTCTTAGGACACCACGTCGTGTTTGCAAAATAAAGTTTCAATTGAAAGTAAAGATCGAGAACGATTTCGCTGAAGAAATACTCGATTTCAATATTTTGGTCGAGTGGTCGACTCTGTGCTTCCATTATTATATCAAATATTGAATTTTTAACGTAGTTCAACTTAAGATATGCCTAGATAATATTTGAATTTTTATTTATTCACTTTCCAAAATAGTAGTTTTTGTGAAACTCAGTGTCCTAAGAATTTTGAGCGATAATGTACACGTACTGTTTTCTATAGGGTACCTAATTAAGCTAATCTAATTAAGAGATAGCAATAATTTAGTTATTTATGTTTCAATACTCGTATCCAGTGTTTAGATGATACTTATTTTTTATTTATGTAAGTAAAATTCGCTCCGGTCCAAGGTAACTTGGCTTAAAAATAAAGCATCCAGTTTGTAAAACTTCGCGATCAAGTATAACGATAGTTAATTATATTTCCTTTAAAATATTGTAAATTGGTAAATGTAGTGTCGAAGAGAGATAAATTGACGATGAAGCACAGATGATGTATGTTGAATGATTTTACGTTTCTTCAAATTTACAAATAATTCTAGTTAAATAGTGAAGAAAATTGTACGCTTTTGTTTTTCTTTTGCAAAGATTGTATATTTATTGTTTTCTGTGTTGAATTCAGTTTTATTCTTTTCCTTTTAGAGAGCCACAAGATACAAATCAATTATATCCAAAGTTTCTCTAAACTTATATAAAACCTTTTCGTTGTGTAACAAATCCAATTCGATTCGTATTTTTCTTTTGTCCCTCGAAAGGACGAACTTAAATCTTTAATTTTCTATTATCTCACGTGCATAGTTGATCTTCATGAGATCAATTAGAGCGAAAGTGATCGAGCATCGAGCCTGGCTAAAAGTTCGGCATGGCCGCCGAAGGTAATTGAACTCTGTTGACCTTAATACAGAAAACGAACGAGCAAACGAAATGAATCGTGCGACAATGACAGAGACTTCTAACTACCTATATGACCAAAATAGAGATCTTCAACGTTTTATCTTTCTTATTTTAGTTTTTCAAAAGACCAAGCTTCCTTTGATGGAATTAACGTAACGAGCGTAAGCATTGTCCGTAATCGGCTTAATAGTTGGCCGACGAAACGCGTGAAATTATGATAATTACCATCGAAGGGAGGATTGTGATGAAAGTTTCAATTTTCCTTGAATATTGTTTAAAATCAAATAAATTTTCAGTCTTTTGTATCTTCTTCTTGATACGTTCCGTCTTGCACGTATAACGAAATAATTAATCAATAAACTATACCTTTACTTAATCAATAAACAACAACAGTAACCTGTTTCCAATTTATTTATCAATATTATTACAGCCCATTTGACCCTTTGAATGAAAGATAACTCTGTGATTATTTATCAATGATTAGAAATAAAAAATCGATGATTATTTAATTACAGAACGTGTTACCGAAAGTTTCGATCCGATTCGTTTTCTCAACTGACTCGAGGGTACATTCCTCGACATCTTTTGGGTCATAAGGGGTTTTGCATTCAATGTATCTTCTACATTGCAATCTACAAACGTATTAACACGTATCGTCAGAAAAATAGTCACCATTAACATTCTGATTGCAACGTCAGCTATATTTCAGCGACACGTGAATATTAATAAAATCAGCTATTTTATGGGGGCGGTAAAATACGAACTAAATTTATGAAAAATAATATTCTGTTTTGCTGAAATTTTCAGCCTCTCTTTTTGTACAGTTCATAGTGTTTACTGTGACATATTTACCCAGCAAAGTTTGAACAGCGACAGTCGTTTCATTTTTCGAATGACCGCTGTTCAATTTCTCCAACGTGTCTTCTTTAACAGGAACTTCTTCAAGTTTATTGGTGTCGTTGAATGGACAAGTTCTCTTTAGTTTCTCTTCATCGAAAGTACCGGGAGAAAAGATTGAAGTGTTTATACATTTTCTACATCTCCACACGATTCTAGGGTCATAAACGTCGACGTCGACGACAGGAGGCTGATGGCACAGAGGATGATACACTTCTTGACACTCTTGACACTCGAGCAGAATCAAGGGTCCCAATTTTGCTCCATTGCAGACCTGTCCTCGGATCGGGCAACACGTCAAATTATATTTTTATGTACAAAAATAATCATAAATACTATGGCATTTTAATTAACTTAATGAAAAATTAACGATTCATATCCTTAACAATCATTATGACCATGTGCCTCGACATTTAAACAATATATTAATTAATAAAGTTTAGCAATAACACATTAATTAAGACCTTGCATAGAAGTCCATCTCCGGAGCCCTCATCAGGAATAGATATCCTTGGGATGTCCCCTTTCTCGCTGTAGTCCTCAAAATCAGCATCGAACACTTTTATACTCCCCCAATTACTATCTGTTGAATTATTTGCAACAGACAGATCGATAGCTCTCTGAGGGTTACTTCCTGTCCTACAGGAAGCGACATCCTCGCGATTCTCGGATTTACCAGAGATTTTCGTGCTCCTAAGAAATTTCTTTGGCAGCCTGGCCATCAAAGTTTTCTCAAAACCATATTTCCTTTCTAAAATCACATCCAACATTTTCCGAAGTTTCTCCGTGCTATTATCCTCCGTCGAATGCAGCAAAGCCAACGCGTTGAAGAAGTCCTCGTGAATGTCCGACGCATCCTCCGTGTCTTCGTACATCGTGCAGAGGATTTCTTTCGCGATGCAAACGAGAGCTTTTAGATAAACAAATAATAACGACAGAAGTATGAACGTCCATTATAAGATCGATCTTCTTGCGATCGTATTATGTATCGATAAAATTTTGTCGACGCAAATGAAATGAAATAACAGAGTATCGATCTGGTGATTTACAATCGAAGGCTGATATAAGAAGATATCAATCTTGATATAAGAAAAATCGAAAGGAATGAAGGTAGTTTAAAAAGCGGTCAATTATGGACAGCAAGGGGTTGTTCTCGCGCTGCAAGCACGGTAGCAGAATCGAGAGGAATCCAGCTGAGAAGCCGGGCCCGGTAGACGTCGAACAAGTAGGATTATTCGATGGTGGATCGGGGCTGGAGCTGGGACAGAGGGGTCGGGGTCGAGGCCGGGGAACAATGTCGGAAACGAGGAGGACGGTATGCCGAGATATGCAGGATATCGCGCAGAACTGCGATCCTTCGAGATCGGTGCAGAGGCAGGGTTATAGAGCGGTGGTGCGCGAGCGAGTAAAGCTAGATACATATCCTCCTGCACCACCACCAACACCCTCGTCATCCCGACAGCAACACAAACGAGAGAGAGAGAGACAGGGAATACGTCTAAGTGTATTATCTGCGAGAGCGAGCACCGTTCCACCTAAATATGTAATAATATCTACCGGAGATACCAGCATTCCTCGACCTCGAGAAGAATTCGATCAAAATGTGTCGCGATACTCTCACGGTATGCCAGGTGAGGTACGCGTCTCTCCGTGCTACCCTTGCGCCTTCCTACGTCTTCTTCCTGTGCCATCCCCTTTCAACCCCTCTGCACTCCTCGTTTGTTCGAACGGGATCAGATGCGGTATCGGTATTTCCATGTTTCATGTCTTTACGCGACGGAACACCCTTGTTGAGACTTCGACCCGTCTCGATCGCTCTCGCCGAATATTCTTTTCAACGATTTGCAATTCTCTTCAACCCCTTCGATACCAAGGAGTTCGCTGACAAATTATTGCAGAATGCAATTCAGACATTCGGTAATATTTCAGACATTATAATTCAAGGATTACCATTTATTTGATATTTCATTTGTACTCGAAATAACTATGAAATAAAGAAATGTCTCTTCCTCGTTCTTCTATTAAATTGTTTACAAAAACGTTTAACGTAGAAAAGATTCTATCCTTCGAAAGGTATGCTAAAAAAAAAGTGATGTTTCACGAAACCACCCCTATTCTATAGAGGATACGAGAATGCGCTATTCACGCGATATTTTAATACTTTTGTAGCTTGTCGCTGGAGCAAGTAAATCTCAGCCGTGATAAGCCCTGCCAGGAATCTCACCCCCGCAAAATATCCGCCGGTTATAAGAAATGTTTTCAAAGTTTATGAGGTGATGCGAAGGTTCGCCGTCGGATGGATCGAACGCTTTCACCCCTTTTTTTAAAATAACAGAATCGATGGGAAGGAGGCGGAAGGAAGCGTCGTAAAAATCGCAATAAAAATACCCCCTGGCAAAATAGTTGCTCGAATAATACGAATAAATATTGCTACCGTTCGATATTGTGGATTATAAATTGTGGAACGTATGGATACTTGCTGGAATGTTGCAATAGGTCTAAAAGGTCGTGATTTAGGCAATAATTTGACCCTAGGTTTGTTCTATGAACGCGATATCCGAATACAATTTCACCATTGTGTTGAGGGTTACAATTTCGAGCTAGAACTGGAATTGGCTGTAGCGTAGTTTCAAACAATGTTGGAACAATGGATGTAACTTCTGAAATGATCATTTCCCGTCTGCCCTAGTTTGCACTTAATGATATTACGATGTAATATGTTTTTACGGTTAATTTATATCCTTGTCGTCTTCAAAAGTTTGAACCAATAAATAATTAATTTTTCCAGCTAACCAGCGAAAAATAATAAACACTGTAGATACTATTGCAAGTAAGATAGAATTAATTATGAAGTTAGATTAAAATTGTGCACCGATTTCCTAGTTAAGAAGGTTCTATATAACAAAGATTTGACGAGGTAGCAAATTTTTTGCAATGGTCAGCTATAATCTACCGTCCATGTCGATGAACTTGTAACTTTAATATTGAAGTTGAAACGCTATAACATTCATTGTTTTCTTTTTTTTTTTCATAACCTGCATTTTTTTTAAATCTTGCGAAACTTTCAGAATATTCTAATTTCAATCTGTCGAAAAAAGAAAAACCCATTTTCACTCTGATTGATTGTTTGCTGTAACTGACAACCAGCCAAACCTAACTCAGCCGTTTTGTACACAAATGATTGATGATAGGTATATAGTTATTTTTACAAGAATTTAAGCAACATCTGACGTGACACCTTTATGTCATTAAATCATGCGTAAACTGTTCGTGTCCGACTAATAATACTACGAATTTTTGCTGTGCATCCTGATCACAATTATTCATATATTAATTTGTTAACCGTTGATTGCCAATATATGAACTAATTAAATATTTTATTTGAAATTTCTATTTTTCCAATCATCAATATCTAATTGAAACGTTTGATGTATCAAATATTAAAATGGAATGTCGCATAATTAAAAATGAATTGTCAGATGTATTAGCTTGAAAAAATAGCTGTATAATCGCGCGGTCATATTTTAAGCCGGGGATGAAGAGTATGCGCGAAATTTCCACGAAACTAACGGAATCGTTTAACCCGCGTGGTTCGTCGACACGTCACGAAAATCGAGCGTTAACGTAATTAGGCAATTAAAGCTCGCGGGTGAAATCGGACCGTACCTTTCCCCTTTCAATCTGTCGCGCTTGCTGAAAACCCGCACGAAAACTGCGCGTTTCAACCCCCGCCCCCGGCTACGGTGGAGGCGACGGTTCTGTCACCCTGATCGCTTCGCTACTTTGCGGCTGTTCGTAAACATTTGTCGAGTACAATGTGCTCAACTGACAAAAGGAGCTTAGCAGTATAACGCGCGAGTTTAAAAGCGTTATTTACGACCCCTTTTGTCGATGTACGCAGGATATGCATTCGTAACGTCACATTTCATTTCGCGCGAGTTTAATTGTATTTGAACCAGATGCTAAAGTTATTTGCATAAGATTATTTGAACATATTTCTGTTCTATATTATTTTGTTAGAGAAATTAACATTGTTAATATTATGAAATGTATTGTCAATATTTATTTAATTTTGAATCAGCTACTGGAAATTCTAATACAACGCTTAAAATCCCACTAACGATGTTGGGGAAGGCGTGAAGTTATAGTGAATGGTCTTAAATAAAATGACCTAACCGCAGGTATAAAAGAGAAACGTGCGGAAAGGTATCGAGGGTGAAAGATCATATTTCAAAGAATGAACGTCAGTCTTATGCTAGTGCACTTGCACTGGGTCAGTTATGTTTTGTTACCGTCGGCTAATCCCCTAAATCCGTACACAAACGGTCAGTTTGCTAGCTAGTGAATACGGTACACATAGACTAATTTATAAAGCAAGCTTTGGATATTCGAGCAAATATAAATAAGAGAATTATAGCGATAAATTCATATTTTTAACGTTAAATTAAAATAATAAGAAGTTACGATATAGGTGATATCGGTTCGCGTGGAAGAGAATTTTGCGGTCAGTCGGTTGATATGTAACGATATATCAAAAGTTTCATTGAAAAAACCTAAAACGTAACCCCTGAAATTCAACAAGTGCCCCCTCTAAGTTGAGCGAGAGAGAATAAACGAGTAAGCGAGCAACAACACCCAATCTCTCTTACGTGCGTGACGCGACTGATCTCCCGCGCGGGGAGTGGGGAGACGATGGTCCGGTACGACGTAGTGGGGGTTGATGATCAGTGTCGTTCGACGAAGTTCGCGTACACTCGGTCGCGCTCGGCTTCTGGTTTCTCCCGCGGCCGCATAAGCGGTGTCAGCGGGTGCGCAGACCGGCTGCGCAGCAGGCGTGTGCGTTATCCAGATTCTTTGTGCCATTCCTGGCATACCAAAAACAAGAGTGGTGACTGCGCTCGTATTTACCGGGGTGCAGTCTTGCGCGCTAATATTACTGTGCGAATTTTACCCGTGGTGTAAAGGCCCCGCGCGCGCGCGACGCCACGTCAGCTCGCCCAGTGGTAAGTACATTAAAGAAAACAGTGTCGAAATGTCCTCGAAAGAGCGCGTCTACTCGTCCACGCCCGTGTGTCCCAGCGGCGTCGTCCCACACAGGCGCCGCGCACGGAACGGATTCGACAGTAGCGACGACGGCGATATACACACCGTCAGCCACGGACAGACCGACAGACGGACAGACGAACGAAAGAGAGCGACAGCCAGAGGAAGCGATAGACAGTGTGCGAAAGAAAGAGACGAACGGGCAAACGAAACCAACCGTGCGATAAAGGCAAATATTTATGTACGAGGAAGTGCGTGAACGTGCATGTACACTCCGCGTTCGACGTATTCCCTGTATATTCCTCGTGTGTCGTGATTGTCAGGTTCATACTTCCGGTGACCGTGATGTTCGCATTGCTGGCCCCGTGTTGCTGCTAGTGGTGTTATTTCTCTCTGTTACTTAGAAAGAGAAAGAGATAGGTAGAGGGAGCGTGTATGTGCGAGCGAGAGTGTAAGAGAAAGAATAGGAGTAAGAGAGAATGATTGGTAGTAGAGGGAGATAGAATGAGAGAGAGAGCGAGGTATAGAGTGAGAGAGAGGGAGATAAAATGATAATCGGATCGGTTTGATAAACGGAGAGGTTCAAGTCGTACCGGTGTCTCTGTCGTATCGTAGCGTGCGGTTTGGAGCAGCATCGGTGTATCCGTCTTTGTCCAATCGTCGCGTGTTTACGAGCGGTTGTGTCAGCTGTGTGTCAAGAGAACGCAAGCTCCGTGTCTATGTGTTACGAAGTGTGTGCAGTCTCTCTGGCAACGTGTACGGCTCGACAACACGGACTCGTCGAGGAGGTTAGGACGAACCGCGATCGTGGTGCCGGTGGTGGTGGGCTGCGTGCGTTTCCCCGAGAAGAGCGCGCCACGACAGAAACGTGTGCCTCTGCCTAGTGTCTGCGTGCCAGCCCGCTCGCTCAGCCGCTTCTGGTGAATTCGTATGGTGAATTATTGATCCGCGGCGGCGTGTGCGTGCGGAAAAACCGCGCGAGAGTATAAGAATCGTATTTAACCGAGGGTAGAAAGAACGTGTCGAACAGGAGGTATAGAAAACGTTGGAAAGATAGCACCGGGCTGGTTGTGTATATACCGGTGCGGTGTCTTGTTTTGAAAACTGTGCGCGCGCGAAAACGCACTCCCGCGACATACGTACATACACATACATATATCGCATAGTTTCTACGAGTCAGGAGGTGGAGCAGTGGTGGTGGCAGCGACGGATTTTCTTTCCCCTAGGCGGGACCAAGCGAAGTGTTCGCACATATTCCATTGCTCCCAACGTAACGTGCGTCTACGTGTCTTTCTCCTTTCCTGTCATTCTCCCTGTCTCTCCCTCTCTTCTCGTCCTCCTTCTTTCTCTCCCTCTATCTCTTTCTCTATCACTCTCGTCCGTTTCCCCGCTCTTTGTCCACGTTGTCGCGTGTTATACGTGTGTGAGTTTCTCTCCGTCTCGCTCTGTCTGCGTTACCTTCGTCGCGTGTGCGTCAAACGAAACTAAACGCGGGAAAAGCTCCGGCGCGAAAATATATCCATATTCAAGGGGGAATGTAGACGGTGCTTATCGCGTAACGCGGAGCGTTTTTCGTTACTCGGCCGTGTGAGTGCCCAGTGCTGATAGATTACGGTTTACGGATATTTTGACGAGACCAGAAGCCCCGAGCGAAAGTGTTGTCGTCGTCGTAAGACGACGGCGACGACGAATCACAACAACGACAACCACCACGATAATACGTTCAAGAAACTCGAACGGGACGCTGTAGCTTTGTCGCGGTCTTTACTCGCGTCTTGATAATCCAGGACAAGCGAACCTTACCTCCACCACCGCGACTTGGATGGATACTGTGCATTATTTCTGGAGTGAGTTTCTCTTTTAATCGTGTGCTTGTGGTACTCTACGTACGCTTGCATGTTTACCGCCTACGTCCTATGTGTACACACGCGACGTGTGTATACGCGACAACGAGTCTCTTGTAACACGCGGTACCGCACGGTTGGTTTTTTCGTCTCCTCCCGCGACTCGACGCTACCGCCGTCGGGACGCACGTTGCCTTAAGAATTTATTTCAACGAAACATGTTACACTTGATCGAAAGTAAACGTTAAAATAATTTACTCGTTTCTTAGCCATCGCGACTTACAAAAACAAGATATGTAAAAACGAACACGAAACCTTCTTAGAACTGTTTATACATGCAACCACGTGATGGTTTATTTCAACAGAAACATAGCTACGCTCGCCCGTACGCGTCTGAAAAATATTGTCCGGTGACAATGACTTTAATACAATGACGTTATCACAGTAGGTTATCAAAAGTAATCCCGGTGTAACATGGTAACATACCGTTACATAAATTTAATCAGATACTTGTCTTGTTATCGTACCTGGTAAGCGGTACCAGGTACGCTGTTTAGAAAAGATTCTTGCCGTCGATTGCGCATTTCGGCTCGGTTTCTTCGTCAGACTCTCCTATCATCGTCGCTGTTCGTATTTCAATTAGAAACTAATCGAGCGTAACGTTCCAATAGTACTTTATTGCATCTGTGAACACACGGGTGTATCGTAGATAGTTTTTGTTGTTATTGTATTCGACTTGTACGAAGAAATAGTTGTTTGCGTCGAATATGAGTACACACGGTGTACGATAATTCTTTTAAACGGTGTTAATGATGTTTCTGTTTAGTTTTTTAATTCCTTATTTACAAATTAAGCGTTGCAATCAGATATATAAGAAAATCTAGTACTCTTTGGATGATATTGTACGTCTCGGTACATCTCGATGAATTACTACCGAAAAGGGTTAATCGAGCGACGGTACTCGTTAAAAGTCAAACGAGGTTCAAAGATACTCATCGAGGTTTCAACTGGTTGGATAAAATCAGTGATACGAGGAGAGGGGAAAGGATCTCGGTTAAGGTGCAGCAGGTGCGAGGTGCGTTTCTTCGATGCTGTTCCGCCCTCCGCCTTCCTGTCAGCTCGTTTTTCTTTCCAAGAGCAAAACGATTGACGAACCGCGGAACCGGTAGCACGTAATCGGTAATCGATCAATTCGGTATTCATATCACCTTCGGTGAACTCGTACGCGCACTTTCTACGACCGATATCGGCCTCTCTTATCTTACCATCTTATCGGTTTGTCAAATATTGGAATTCGGTTAACATTCCATCTTCTTCTTCTGTTCGCTAACTGTTTTGCACCTGTTTCATGACTCATCCTGGGAATTCCCCCAGGTATCTTTTTTCAATAGATAAACATAAGAGTAATTAAATGCTATACATTTCTTATCAAATTAAAATGAATATAGTTTGATTAAAATTGACGAGGGCTATTGATCTGTGAAGCATCCATTTATTTTGGAGCACCTTTCGGAACTCCAATGTAGGCAAGTGTTTTATTCACTGAAAACTTGATCAATTCCTAATAGCATTCCATCATGAATGGAAATTTCATCGAGTTGGGGGTGTTTGCGTACGATGAATTGTTTGGTTAATTTAAGAGCAAACGGCCCGTTTGTTCGCGGTATATCGCGCGTACTGTTGGGTTTTCATAGTCGTATATTCGATTCCCTTTTGTTTAACGGTGGGACGATCGTGTCTTAGCACCGGTGACAGCAGAGCTAGACTCATTAAGCCGAGGCTTCTTCGCGATATAAATAGGCCTTCTTGTCCCGTTGCACCACGGAAGGAGCAAATAGATTATCTCCACTCTCTTCTTTCCCTTTCTGCTTCTCTCGTTCGGCTGCTCTCCGGCTAAGCTGGTACAGTACTCTTCCGAGCAGCCACGCGCGTGGCTTTCTATTTGGTGTAGACGGTGCCAAATTGTCAAGCAACTAAAATTACCTTCGAAGGTGTACGCGTGTCTTTCTCTTTTCCCTTCTTGACGTCTTCCTCTAGAGTTACCCGCTTGCTACCTTCTTTTTATCCTTTCTTTTTCTCTATCCCTACTGGTAGCTCGCTCCCGGAATGGTAACGTCCGAACGGCACGAATTCGACCAGGATTTTCAGAAGATTTCGTTGTAAAACAAAGAGAAACAAGGTGGAAATGTGAAATTTTTCAGTTTGCACAAATTGTGCAAAAAAATGTATAATTTTTTAACAAAAGAGTGCAAGAAAGAATTAAATTAAAATTAGGGTTCTCTCCATGGTCCGCCGTCCAAGAGTTAATTACTTCATAAGCAAATCTGTTTCCTCTAACTAAAACGGTCTCTTCCAGTAATTTTAATAAAATCTACACAAAAGGTAGTCATTCCTAGATCGATTTGCAAAAGGTCGAACGTCAACTCGCGAGATTTTATAGGCTCGAACCGGTGTAACCGGCTGCTCGAATCGAACACCAATTTAAATTGTTGTCCTTAGAATTTGAATGACGAAAGTATGAACAATGAATTGATATTTTTACAACACCCTATGTACAATTACCTTTTCAACCGGTACCATGAAAAGTTTAGCAATAGATAGAACACCTGTTGATGGAAGAAGAAAATGAACCTTCAGATAGCATAAATATTTGAATAGCATTCGGTACAGAGAGAATTCGAAAAATAAAATCGTAGCTTTCAAGTGGTACTCGACGCGGCATGTTTATTTATCGAGCACGTTTTACCCGCGACAAAGATAATTTCGCGTGACGATCGTATTGTTGAATAAATGTCACGTACACGTGCCGATTGCATCGTGATCGTTTATAAAACTGGTCGACGTGTCGTGGCTGCATTTAGCGGCTAGCACCGCGGTACGAAATTTTTTCCGTCATTAATAATGTAAAATTGAAAGCAGTAAATTAAACGTCGACCAGCGGTTCGATCGGAATTTCATCGACGGAAATAGTGCACGATGCGCGTTGATTTGTATCATGCTCGTTTGCCCGTGATATCGTAATTGTACCGGTGCTACGCGAACCATCACCATCAAAATTCTACCTGGAATCGCGTTTTTGCCGATTCAAAAAAGAAATATCAAGTCAGTCGGAAAGTTTTGACCTTTTGCAACTACTCGATTGAACTTTTCAGACCTGGTAATTTATATGAGCATCTTTTATTATATAAAAAGGTGAAACGATCTGAACGAATATTAATCTGAAGATGAATGACTGAGAGGTAGGTTTAAGGGGGGCTACAGCCTTGGGTCCCATTTTCCAGGGGGATGAATTAAAATTTTACTCGCTTAGATCTTAATATTTCTTTAAAAAATTCCATTTTTCCCCGGCGTATACTCTGGCAATTAAATTTCTTACTATCCTTATTCAAACATCCGAATTATCAGGGCAGCCGTGACACAGATAATTATAACACTGTCGGTAATTAGATATTTTCTCGAAATCATGAATTCTGCATCATTACGCATCAGCTATCGTTACGATTGCTGTTACGAAACGGGAGAAAATGTTTCAGGCGTTGATCGATATCTGGGTAATAAGACGACCGATAGAAACGCAACGCGTACAATCGGCGTATAACAGATATCAGAGAGAATTTATCGGTGTGTACACGTGGTACACTCGTATCTGCCGCTCGAATGCGGAGAAACGCATGCATTTCAATGGCGTGATTGAGAACGTGCACAGGGTCGAGTTCTCTCTCCCTTGGGGAAGTTTCACGGGTCAGAAAATCATGGGGTGGCTTTACCACCTGGTCGTTTCTCCCTCCCCGCGTGTCCTCCACGAACGAACACACATACACACTCGTGATTCCCTTCACGTTTCACCTGTGTCTCTTTCTCTTTTCCCCCCTTTTCTTCGCTTTTCTCTCTTTCTAAAATAATGCACCACCCCGTTGCAGTTTGTCTGCATACCAGCCGAGCCACAATCACGCGAGAATCGCGTGGGTATCGGTCACCAGGTACAGAATGAAGCTTCTTTTAATCTTTTCATTCTTCCCGTTTAATCGTGCGCTTTCGTTTAATCATATTTACGGATGTTTAACCCTTTCAAAGAGGATTGTTGAGTGGGAACAGCGTTTATTTACCGTCGCGTTAAGATTTTCAAAGGTTGCATTTTATAATATTGTTTGCAAATATTATTCTTTAAAATTTATAGCGAGATCATGATTTCCCAAATAACTGATAACCAGCAGTATAATAGCGGTTGCGAATGCAACGACCAGCCTGATGAATTTGCATAAATACTTGCAGTCTAATCATCAGATGGTTATATTTTTTAAAAGAAAGTGATTCATTTAATAGAGATAAGTTGGGTTCTATAAATCATCAGCCAATGATTCTGCCAAGTTGTAATAGATGCTATTTTTTTTTCTCAGTTTAATTAACTCTTCTGTTTTACTAGCTCGTTACCGAAGTCATATAATCATCTGAAAAAATCTCGCGAATAAGATGGAGCGTTATAAAATTCTGTATCCAAGATCGTGGATGACTATTCGTTTCTCGTGACCATATCTTTCTGCGTTCATAATGACAGCGGCTGGTAAAAGCAAATAATGACATTTATCACGAGACTACTTGTACACTCGGGATCAAATCAGGCTTCCCCAGGAAAAATAATGTTTCTAGCCTTTTTGATTACGTAATTTATACTTACCCGTGCAAAGAAGAAGGAAATAAACTGAAAGTCTTTTTAGAGCTTCTTAAGTCATCGAGTTTAATGAGATTCGATTTAGCGATAAGCGTTCAGTTTGGGATTCTCGCCGGCGTATTGATAAAATATTGATGACATCATGGGCATATTTTTAAATCGAATTACAGCTACTTTGCTTAGCTTGTTTTGCAGAACTTTCGAGCAATCTAATCAGCCGAGTCATTTCAAAAATTAATTAATCGAAATGAAAAATTGTCGAAGATTTGTTCGTGAAATTACGAATCCGGTAAAGCTTGTAATTATTTTCTAAATTTTTAGAGAGCGTTAATAGAATTATTGAAATCTGCGAAACAGTACAAACTTTTAAATTAGCATTTGTGATGATTGGTATAATAAATGCAGAAATTTTCATACAAGATTCTTTTAACTTGACTTTTAAAATTGTCGAGATTCTTCAAAGTAAATATGTATTTTATTCGTTTGTAGATATGAAAAAATATAAGCAGGTACAATTTCGTGATCAAGATGCTCGTTAAAAAAAAAAAGTGTTGAAATCTCCTTCGTAATATATTCGTAATATCGAAAGGTAGTGCACGAGGGTATATTTGCAATTCAAAACGAACTAACTCGTTTAGTTTCGCAGAAATGCAAGAGTCGTAATGAAATAGTTCAATTTCACTGAACAATGTGCTGTAACGAATGATGATAATCTGTTTTCACCTGGTTGCTTTTCATAGTATATTACATAAAACAGTCTGCGTTTTGATTATTACGGAAAGCAGAATTTTTGGAAGCAGAGATAATTAATTTTGGCCAAAGAATTAGGTAATCTATATCGATACCATATATCTTCCTCTTAACATTAACAAGAAGACCTTCAAATAACTTCTATAATTTAAAATCTTGCCTGATCCTTGATTTTTTTGAATTTTCTTCTTCCTCGAATATTCGAGACTGTCGCTTCTTCTCAAGAATTGGTAAGATTAAACCTGTTTTTCGTATAACAAAATAAATTTCTTGGTAAACAAAGGATCTCGCGCTAGAAAATTTCACCAGTATCCATCTTTTATTCAGAATTAATGAATATTCAAAATGATTTATTTTTATCCAAGAAATCACCGCCCTTGAAATTTTATTGCGCTGGATAGTGTGTCCTAATGTGATAACGAGATAAAGCGGATGTTTATTTCATGGCAAGATTATGGTCACCCTATCATCAAACGATCGTAACGGTTTAATGCACAGGTTGAGAGGATCATCGGCAAGGGGGCAGTTAGTTAGAAAGGTGAAAGATCAGTAGGTAGCCGTACAGGTAGATTTGATCGTTGATGATTTTGATCGCGAGGTCGTTCGACGATGAAATTGACAATTCTTCCTCTCAGAACTTGTCGTTCCGCTAATATCTTTCGTAATAAAACACAAGCACGGTTTATACAGGGTGTACCATTTAATTCGTTTCAAATTGCTTTTATTTTATTTCGATCCCAGTCTCGTTTGGATGCCAGAAAATATACAATACATTATAGCCAGTATGCAAAACAAATGCATTATGCAAAATATGCAAAATAGAAATTATTTTATAACACACACAAAATTTCATTCCAGCTCCTGATCACCAATTTTTTTAAAAATAAAAATACGCACTTGCATAAACATTTGCCATTTAATTGTTACATAGGTTGCATAATAAATAATTGTTTTTAAATCATTAAGTTTTATATCTAATACGAATTGAAAGCAGAAGATATGACAGAGAGTTGCATATATTGTGTGAGGAATGATCAAAACCACCCCTTCGGTACTATTTCTAGCAGTCCATTAGTTGTTTAAATTAAACTAGGAAAAAATGTAATAAACCACGACACGTCGCGTCTCTGCAAACGATATAGAATTCTTTCGACACTGGAGAAAGATTAAATTACTACCACCTCTTTGCACCCCTTTAGTTTCTTTCTTCTCTTCACGAAAATATGTCGTTCTAGATTATTTTTAAAAATTTGAAAATGGGGTTTGTTACGTTACCCCTGTTACCCCTTTTTGCTCGACGAAATATTAAAAGTTGGAAATAGGGAAGAATCATTTCCTTTAAAACAACCTGTAACGTGTATCATTGTACACGGATCGTTCTCGACTACGTTGTCCAGCGCGTTACGATCGTGGAAAGTACAAATGGTAGAGATTTTCTCGCATGGTTCGCGGAAAGCCGATGGAGGGTAAGTGAAAGACGATGGAAACGGGTTTTACAGTTACAGAGCTCGGTGTTTACGAGTTACCGGTGCCCTCCCTCTGGGTATAAACGCTATTTGCACCGGCAAGATCGCCCGTTTCCTCTTTCCCCCCGTTCACCACCTCGTCGTCTGTTTGCGTTGCCATCGTCACCGGTGGTAGCTGCGGCGACACTGGCGTCGACGCCGTCCTCGACGACGCCGACGACATCATTGTATTAACACGGTCGAATGGAAATTACAGCGACCTGGTCATCCCGACGTTTCGTGGGCGCGTTTACGACGTCGTTTTCCCGCTTTTAATGAACAATGAGCGCGACGAACGTTTCCTCTACTACCTCGTTTTATCGCCCGTTCCTACGAATACCGGATATCTTTTTCTCTTTTCACATTCTACTATCGTACGTTTAACACGTACCTATCGTTTTCTTCATCGATACACTGTTTACGAAAGTGTTTGAATTATTTCTCTCGAATTGCCAACTCGAGCATGGAAGAATTTTCTTGCTTTCGATAAACGGAGTAACCGCTCGATAATTCACTGGTAGGAATTAGTCCAAAGTGACCCCACTCTCCTAGACGCTCGATAATTCCACGTTTCCTCGAAAGACCCACGTCGAAATCCTTGGAAGCGAAGAATTATCGAGCGACTGGTGTAATCGATGCTTGGAACCGATGAGACGAAATACTGAACCGACTAGACGAAAGCTTCTACGTCCATTTTCTGGAAAATTTGCGAGACTACCTATACGTGTTGGATATCTATCGATTCGTCTCGATGAATACTACACGATACCGTCAATATTTCTGCGATTTTTCGGCTTTGAATCGAGCCTCATCGTCGGTTTTCTTTAAAATTACAAAATTAGTTACACGTTCTACAAAATACTGTATAAATACGTCGTGTTTCGTGATTGTGTAGAAAGTGGTATTTTATTTTGATTAACGGGAAATCTCGGTAGATAGGTCATAAAACTTGTAGTAGGGAAAATTTATCGTCGAAGAATCAGGTTTTATTATCTGTGGAATAGTGATCGTCTAGACGTCCTTTTCTGTAGAATTTAAATAACGTTGTAAGAATAAATAGTTTATCCCGGATATATTTTTGATAAAAAAATAAATAAATGCAACGATCGAGTGATTGGGAATTTAGTTTGTAAAATTGAGAATTGTTAGCTGGCGTTAGTTGCAATAAATCACTTAATGCTACAGCAAGTATTTATTATCAATAAAACACTTTTTACTCGGAAATAAAAATAGCAAGTTCTCTTCTTTTGTCATCAATAAGAAAAGAATAGAAAATATATTAGACATATTCATTGTAGTTTTAGCTACAGAAATAAAAGCAACACGTTTACTTCTGTCAAATCAGTGATTTTAATTAATTAAATGGCGGTTTCTTTTGTATGCAAAGATAAAGTTAGTTAACAGAGACAGCGCAGAGCGTGTCTTTCTTATTTTAGCATGGAAAATCGTCGACCGGGAGAAACTTTCTAAGTGCAGACTGCATAATCCATTGCATGCCGAGCGTGTACTCGGTGGTCTTGGACAAAAATTATTTTAAATACGGAGTAAAAGAACCTCGAAGTAACTGTGTTGAAAAAAAAAACAGCTGAAATAAAACGATTCATAATTTAGATTTGAAAAGGTGACGTCTTTATTTCGTAATTTCGTTTTTGTTTGAAAGATTTCACTTCAAAAAGGAAGTCTCCTCTTCTCTGCTTTGATAAAGAAGTCTTTTACAACAAATTTCTGTCGGAAATAATTTAAATACAAAATAAGAAGAAACTAATAAGAGCAAACGATTATTAATTCGATAATTATAATTTTATCGAATTTGAATACGAAGACCGCGAATTCGGTTCATTAATTTTGCATACCGTCCGTGTTGATTGATGTTTGAAAATGGTTCGTTCACTTCCGCTGGACGAATAGAGATAAATCTGAGACAGCGTGTGCTTTATCGCGCAAGATGTTTCACCGGTGACGAACGGGTCGTTTCATTTTCTAGGAATAATTATTAATCACAGATACGGTTTGGTCATTCGCATACAAATTCTGCGAGGCTGCCCACTTACACTTGGAAGCAAACCAAAAATCTCTAGCATTAGTACTTAATATTAACATTTTTAATATCTTTATTCTTCACTGTCTCATATGAAAATGTTCTCCTATTTTTCAGAATCCGATCATTCCACCTGTCCACCCGCACACTCCTTCAATTGATTTCCTACTAAACGCCGCCTCTGCTGTCCTAGGTAATTACCATTATATCCAATATTTATATTTTGAACTTCAACAAAAGATTGTTCATTGGAAGTAATATTTTTATCGCTTGGAAATAAATGATCTAAATAAGGGTATTTTGGAACTCCAACCCTTTCGATGTATCAAAATACCGGTATTCTTGTTGAATAACCGTGAAGATAGAAGTCGAAGGGTAAGAATAAAGGTGGTTAGGCAGTTATATCCCGAGAGAAGCGAATAGTTTTCATTAGGGCTCGAATTGGCCTCGAAGAAGCGTGGTTTGGTTGTTGGATCTTGCATGGAGGGCCGTCTAAGTATATCCGTGTTATTTCTGGCGAAAGCTGACGCACTGTTTCTCTCCTCATCGCCTCTCTTCTCTACTCGAGTCTTCCAAAGAATTATCCTCGTGTAAGCAAAGCACGATACACTTGGACCGAAATTATTCCCCTCTCTCGAGAACGTTCGATCGAACGGTTTCCTATGGTCTCCTCGATCACCGTTAACCCTTTCGGTGTTTATCGTTTGGTCCATGCTTCGTGAAATTTTAGGATTTCAAAATTTAAAAGTTCCAGATTACCAAAACTCGAAAATTTTAAAATTTCTAAAGACCTACTTCACCCTAGAATAAAATCCCAGTTACATCAATGTTGATAGCGCATTTTGGATGCGGAGATTTCAGGGAGTTACCGGGTGTTTGGTGAACTTAAGGTAAACTAGACGTTTTCAATCGGGTTTGAATCAGGAAATTAGCGAACCACTTTGTGTACAGAGTACACAAAACTCATTTCGTGTCATTAACAACATTCCACCCTACCTAACGGTGCAAAACTTGAGCTCGCCGAACTTCCTGTAATCTCGATCCATTTTGTTGAGATAGCAAACGTTTAAAATTGCACTTGCCCGTAATGAAGTGGCGTGGTACTTGAAATTAAATTAGACGCGACGATGGTTGAATGAATCAGCTGAGAAAATAATTGTACTTCGGTTATAATTACGGCACAAGGACGTGGTAAACGTATATGCTGTTGTTACTCTAACATTGAATACAATAGTAGTTGATGGTGGATGAAGGAACGTAGGAATGGACATGTTCGAAGCGGATTGTAAGGTGACTAAATACGTAGAAGCCCGCATAGGCGAAGTGTTTGGTATTTCTGTCGGGCGAAGAGATTCGACAAGCTCGTAATAGGCATGTAAAGGTCGAGCAGAACGGGTTCTAGCGATTTTCGTGGAGAATCGGCGAGCGTATCGCTGGCAGCGTGTGTTACGAGGATCATGGGTCCCTGTGACTACGGCACAACCCGTCGTGAATTATTCATCGGGGCCGTGGCAGCCGTTGGGCCCTCTTCTTCTGCTCACGTGATCCTCTTCGTCAGCTCGTGTACTCTATACATATGTATACAACGCACCTACAATCACATGTGCGACCGTGCGCGTTCGAGCATCCTCTTTCTCCTTTCGTTACCCGTTATACGGGGTGGCTACGAAGTTTTGCCGATCAGATACATCAATCTTCCTTCCCATTGAAAGATTCATGAAAAGTCAAACGCAGCAATCATCCACTGCAACCGAGGCTTCGTTGATCTTAAAACAGCGGAGCCTCGGTTTCTTGAAAATTCGGGCTCCCTCCATGGTCCGCCGTCCGAGGGCGATTAACCCCTTCGCTGCAGCGTAGGTGTCTGGACTAAAGTGATCAAATACAAGTTTGATATCGGAAGGAAAGTAAACGTAGAAATAGAGAAGGCTATTGGTATCGTCCTTTGATCATTCTGATCATGCGTGTACGTAGTGTTTGCGATGGCGGTCGTTTACATTGACATTATTTTTTCTTCTTTTTTGTTTGCATCTTATATAACGTGGACAATGCAAGAGCCACGCCACGCCAAACGAACGATTAACCTCGAACTTGCCACGACCTCTGGACGCTTCCCATTCGGCTCGATATACTCATCATTCCGTGTAACTGCTCACTCTTCAATCATTGTCAGCCATTGGTACCTCTTTCCCTTAGCGATGGTAGATCCGAAATACAAGGTCGTTTAACACCTGCTCTACAATTAATTCAGTATCGAATCCTTGAAGATCATTACTGATAAGGGAGATTCGGCAATCGGGAAAATTGGAAAAATTTCAAAGTACTTATCACCTGGTTAACTAGATTTTAATAGTGAAACATGGAAAGGTGTTTAATGATTAGATTATAGTGGACGTAAGGTAGATCGTGTGAACAGAAGGGAGGGAAGAAAGAGGAGATGGATAAGAGCTGTGCGATGAGGAGTAGCTTAGCGTCATTGAAAGGTCAACACTATCAAGTGCACACTTGTCGCCCGGTTCGTTTACAATGCAAGCTGCATCCTAAGCGACGAGCACGTCGCTTTCCTACGGTTCGTTCACCCCGTACCGAAATTTCTTTCCAAAGTGTCCTGTTCATCGCGGACAGGAAGGACGTAGAAGGCTTCTGCTATCTACCCGGTGGCTTAAGAAAGAGGAATCTTCCAAATTCTACCGCTGTTTCTTCTTCAAATATTATTGATATCAAACTTTCAATCGAAAAGCGATTAATTTATACAAATATAGTTTATTTAATTTGCAAAGACAATTCTGCTGGTTCGTAAAAATGACTGAAAGCAAATACTTCAATTATTTTCCCAATGTCAAGCGAACAACGTCGATGCTTTTTCGCAGCTCTTTTGTTCGCCTGCTGGTTTACATAATTCAAATGATCCTCTCTCTTTCTCTTTCCCTTTCGTCATCATCATTCCCCTCGTGACCGTCCTCCCCTCTTCCTTTTCGAATGCAATTTCGACGTCACGCAGTTGCGTCTCGCCGCGACATTGCACTCCAATTAAACCAGCCGAACGAATTCCCCCATCGACCGTTTCCATTTTCACGTGTACGCGTTCGTATTTACGTGTCAATTTCCTCGTGTACGGGGCGAGGGGCGAGGGGTAGGTGATATAGAAGGCATCATCGTCGCGATGATGATCATCGGAGTATCTAGAATTCGAAGCTGGGCTGGTTCGTTTGGCGCCAAGCCAGGCCGACTTACCCAATTAGGTTTCATCACTGGGTCGGCAGCTTCCCTGGCTGCCAATATTTGCAATACCTAACTAAACTGATCCAATTATAACCAAACCACTGGTCCATCACTCGATCGACATTATAGTTTGCTCTGCACCAGATACGAGTTACACGCGCGACGTATCCGATCTCTCTGCTTCGATTATTATTGAATCATACCTTCGATCGAGAGAGAGATTGAAAGGTTGTCGTCGTTTGAAAGAGCAGCGAAAATGTTGACATTCGATTCAAGTCGATTTTCGTATAGAAAATTAGTTATTAAATTACAATTTAATTCTCGAGTATTTGTTATTATGTCTTATATGTAAACGTTGAATGAGCGAACCCGGCAGTGGCCGCGCAGAGTAGCAGTGTCTCAGCCGGAAACGAATCGTGCCAAATTCTCGTTTCATTGTATGTTTGCACAAGTGCAAACGAGTAACGCGTGAATCGTAATAATGCGTCGTATTTGTTGCTTTTGTTTGAAATATTATTCGAAGGAATCGAGTCATTCTGGCACCTACTCTTCTCTCCTTATCTCATTAGGATAATGAGAAACGATTCTTGCGCGTTTGAAAAATCAAGGATGAGACGTTAAATAACTCAATGACAGGGCTAGATCCTCGAATTCCCGTGTGCCCATCGAAAATTGACTTCTTATTCGAGCGCTATCTGTAAACGGCCGGTCGGCTTGTTTCAACGGGAAAAAAAAACCGAGGAAGGACGATCCTTCGGGGTACGCGGAGGACCTCTTCACCATCGTTATAGACAGATTTCAGTGTAGGTTGTGGCGGTTGTACGCGCACGAATGCTTTCGAGGTCCGAGAAGGGAATCCGCGGTAGTCCATTGGCATCGGCATCGGCGGCCAGTCGAATAGGAACACATCCACCCGGTGAAAACGGGGTGTGTATAAAGGAGATGCTGGCAACGGTGGTGGATGGAAAGACTCGGCAAAGAGGGATAGAAAGAGAGGAACGATGGTGGGCAGCGGCAAGGATGAGGGCAGGAGGGGGAGTAGGGTCAGAGAGAAGAAAAGAGATGGAAGGAACCGTGGCCGCCTCACCGCTATTCCAGGCATTCGATTTGGTATTTTTCTTTGTGCATCGCGGATAGTTCGAATTGTTCTGCAAGCAGGGCATTGATATATCGTCCCGCGGGTCCTTTGAGCTGGCTGCGCGGCTCCGAATTATCGTTCGCGTACTCTCACGGAACCGAGAGCCGAGCGAACCTTCTCCTCGTGTGCTGCACCCCCTTTCGCCGAATGCACTCGCCACTCCACCCCTTCCCCTTTACCATGTCCCTTCACCCTTTTCCTACCTTCCTCTACTACCCTCGCCGAATCGCCGTCCCTGGGTCAATTTATCCGAGCCTCCTCCTTCTTTGCTTTATTTCGCTCGAAATTTACTCATACCTCTCTACGCTCTCGCGTTCCGCCTCTAGAACGCTTTTTCGTCTTCTTCTCGTTCGGATACCTATCTACCTAACCTACCTAACCTACCTTTTGTCTCTCCGGCTAGGCTGCCAGTTACCCTCGCTTCACTCGGGACAAGTCCAAGAGAGTTTAGGAATTCACCGGCCACGTCCTTCGGACATCCCAGATATCTTCTACTCTCTTTCATCTACTTTGACCTTTTTTCTCTCCCTTTTTAACGCCGGCGTTATTAGAGGAGTCGGAGCGACAGTAATTGGTGGATTTTTGTTGAGTCTCGGAGGTATCTGTTTGGTCAGTTCGCGTTCGAAATTGAATTTTATCATCTGACAAGAAAGTTAAAATAATTTCACGAGATTTAGACGACGTCGATGTCCCCCTACCTTTTACAATATTTATACGAATTTCCGGTTTTCCATACCGGTTTTTCACGGTACGGTCCAGCGCGAAGATCAGAGAGGAAACTTCAGAGAGTTTTCTCCTCGTCGGAGCAGGGAATTGTTCATTTTTACCTGGGACTTTCACGTCGCATCCTCCCGCTCGAAAGAACCTGCGAACCGTCTCATCTCGAAACCACCTCTCTCTGCTTTTCTCTTTTCCCTTCTTTTATTTTTTCTTCGTCCTCTCTCTTCATCCGCTTATAGCCAGGGTCCAAGCTTCCCTTTGTGCGTAACGGTGAATCACGAAAGGACGCGAGGGGGCAGAAGAAGACGAAGAGGACGCCGAGGTCCGAGAAGAGGCGTGGGAACAAAGGAAAGGCGAGCAAAGGGAAAGGAGAAGGGACGAGGAGAGAGGAGGAAAGATAGATCCTCCAGCTCGCCCTTCTCGTCCGATCTTCTCATCATCCCTTTCTTTTTCATCGTTCCTACGCCGACCCTAGAAGCCCTCTGTCCTATCCTTTCAAAGCGGCGCGACCACTGAAATTGCCCCGCCAACGCGAATTAATTCCTAAATTACGGCTTATCGCGATTATCCTCTCACACTTTTACGCTTTCCTAACCAAAGATAGTTTTAGGATTTCTACATGATTTATTATCGCATTTTCAAATATTTCATTTTTAATCATATCCCGTTCTGAAAGAGAATCTTTATTCTTTTAGAGATTAGAAATTCGTACGAATTTTTAAATGGTGTATTTTATAGATTGTTCAGATTTTCTTCTATTTTTAAGACACCCTGTATACGCGTATACGGTACCTGTGCAACACGACTTTTCAGCGTCGAATGCAATCTGCTCTCCGCCGTACCTGTTCTACCTGGTTGAAAGAAACGATAGGTGGAAGGTTGAAAGAAGATTGGGTGGGGGCATCTTCTACAACAGATGCGAGATGTGCAGTTGCACTCTCCTGTGTGCACCACGTAAGAGAGGTAACTGGTTACCTTCTCAATCGAGGCTCCTCTTTTTTCCATCGTTCACTTTCGAAAATTTATAGACGGCTACCGAAGTGTCCCTTGACTCGAAGAAAATTTTCTTCGTTTATTCTTACCTTCTTGGAGTTATTATTAACCGTGTTAAATTCGTTGAAAATTATATCTGACAGTTTCGTTTCATTTTTAATATTAGATTTTCTATTTTGGCAATATTCAACTGACATTTGCTATAGATTTAACGTAGATTTGGTTAATTTATTTCACTCTTTTTTGAAAATTTATTATCACAACGCGAGGTTCGTGTGAATCAACCTGTAATCGCTTTCGTCAGCATCCAAGTTTCTCAGTGTCGAGGAACTTTCGTTTCGCGTCATCTGCCTGCACCGGGGCGTAATGACGCGTAAACACGCGTGCGTCTCCTCTCGTCGACGGTGCACCCGTTGATGGAATAATGACTCTTCGGGCACGTGTTACTTTACGTTTTCTTTCACGCTTCTATTGCTTTTTTACACTGCGGTATTTGCATCGAAAAGAGGGACACTGAACATGTGGATATGAAATGGTATATTTTCATAATTTTGGGGAATCTTAGAAAATAATTAAAATTTTACGATTAGTTATATATTTACAAACGGTAGAGTATTCGATATAACCGAAAATTTCCCAAAATTTCGGCTACCCTCCGATCCCTAGGTAATCTACCCGATATCTTCAACAAATTTCTGATAACTCCTAAAGGTATTTCTCCCCTTTCTCCTTCTAACCCCGTAAAAGGTAAATCGTTTTGTTCTGTTAATGGCACCTTTTACCGAGAAACGTCGCTCGGTCGCTCGTTAACGTCCGCTGACGTGTATCCTGCGTGGCCTCACCTGCGTGACGTCAGCGAACGGTAGAACGACTATTATATGTATTTCATAACAACGATGCCGATTGAACAGGAGGAATGAATGGAAGTCTCGAAGGAAACTTCCTGGCTTATAATTTCCATCGTTACTTGCGATCCTAGTCGGATAGTGATAGGCGTTCAATAAATACTGTCTGTTTGGTTATTTTTCAAAACGAAAATAAAATTTTCTAATAACGTTTACCATCCGGAATGAAATAAAATATGTAGACGCGAAGGTTAATTCTTTCCCGCGTAAAACTTTCACCCTCTTGAAAGGAAAGTTGACGCTGTTGTCGATCGATAGGATCAGGAACAGCGGGGACGTATTCTAGCCGTTTCCTTCGACCAAATTTAGAACGGTAACTTCGTAAATCATCGCCCGTTGAAAAATCAGCTGATTCACGCGAAACGTATTAAGCTGGCTCAGCAGAATCTCGAGAGAAGGGAAAACGGGCAAAAACCGATCGAACGACGATAACATTCACTGTGCTCAGCAGCTTCGATAATTTAACCGTACAGTTTAAATAACACCGGTTTAAGATGGTCCACAGGATTTTTCTGTTGACTTGTTTACCTCCAATCAGGGTACCTGGCCATCTAGATGGTTCCCAAGGGGTGGAGAACGTTTGGGTAGTAATTTTCATCAATTTAAGGTTCAATTTGATAAGCTACGCGTCAAAGATTTTCAAAATCCAATGAATTAGAAATCATGATCCGATGGAGTCGGCGGTGCAGGGATAGCCCCCGGGAAAAATCTCTTTTTTCTCCGTGATAAAAAGTTACCCTACACGGCGGAGAGGTCGAGTGGACGAGGGCAGCGTTGAGAAACGTCGGACAGGGCAAGTGGAATAAAAAGGTTTATGGTTGTTTCGGGTGCTCTATCTTTAGGACCCACATATCATGCCACTCTCTCGCTCCCTCTATCCCCTAGTCTTCGTATCTGTCTCTGTTACTCTTTCCCTTTCACGTTTGCTTACTCGTCTCTTTTTCTCTTTCCACTCTCGCCTCACGACCCTCCTGGCTGAACCCTCGACTGTGAGTTATTTCACGGTTAAAATAGTCGAGTATTCCTTCCGAGCGAGAGGTTGCCGTTCGTGCAGTTTCACGCGAAGAAAATGCTCACAGTCCCAGCGCACCCTCTACCCCCTCCATTTCGATCTGTTAATGTTTTTGCTTTTTCTCCAAAGCTTTTTTATACTCTAATGGAACCTGCTGGTACAGTGACTTTGGCAAATGGTCAAACGCTTACTATTCATTTGCATACTTAATATATAAGTTGTTATTGGGCCATTTGAGGAATTTTTATTTCTTCAATGGCAGACCAATATTTATTCCATCGGTTTACTTGCGAGTAACGAATCGTCGAGGAAGATGGTTGGGAGTGACCATATGGGTCACATCAGCGAACAGCTGATATTTTCACTCGTTAAGACGTCGGGCTCGATAAACGTGCACCTGCATAATACGTTCCGCGCGCGAACCATGAATGAAGTTTCCACAATGGTGGGGTGAGTTTGGCAAGTGGTTCAAGCCCACCGTGAAATCGACTCTCAGAGAGCGAGTTTTGCTTTCTATGTAAAGTCGACCCCGGGCTCCTTGGCTCGTGTGCAATCATTTCGACCCGCGGAGTTTCCGCTCGGTCCACCAAATAAGCGACAGTGAACTGAAAACTTGACAGACTTTCAATTGACGGGGGAAAGCTTGAATTTAATAACAATTAGAATAATGAATAATTGTAATTATATCACGACCGTTTTCACTTTAGCATTACATATGTTGAAGAAGATAACGATCTCTAATGTGTATGTATCCGTGTTCAAGTTTCGGATCATTGATCACAAACTAACTGCTTTTTTAATCGATCAGCTGATCGATTATATTTGTTAAGCAACTGATATTCGAGCCACCGAATCGAGCGGCAACTTTGGCTCACTTCTAAGGAGACTTTCACACCGTACTGTATTAATATTTCATCCAATTATAATTGAGAAATACTAACATGATAGGCGAGTTAAGTAACCGATATCAGCTGATCTTAAGGAGTCTTTTTTATCATTTTAAAAGGCGGATATGATACATTGGTTAAGTAACAATGTAAATACAGCATAAATGTTTAATGTATGAATAATTTTAAAATGCTAATAAGACTCATCCAACCATCAAATGCTTTTCACACCGCAATAAGAATATAAATATTTAGCCAATTTACAATTGAAAAACGTTCGAACGATAAATTGAAACAATCAGGTGATCGATCGGTCACGATGAAATATTTCCCAAAGATTTCCGTCGAGTTAGTGGGAGGATCATTCGAAAACGGTTAATTTTCCTCTCGAAGCGAGTTTACCTGGCGACTGGAAATTATTTCTCGCACGAATAATGGCAACCCGAGGCTTTGCTGACGTTTAAACAGAATTAAATATTTAAAATCGCGGATAGGCCCACGCTCGACGCCTACCTCCGGGCCGTAGCGATCGCAAGCGGAAAATATCTCTCCCCAGCTGTGTTGATTCGCGATCGTACGCGGCTCGATCTTGAATAATAGCCGCCATTATTAGATCCATCGGTTACACATCGATCGATATAGTGCAGCCGTATTTTCGCGGCCAAATTGTTACGCAATACGGTACAAAATTGCTCCTTCTCTAGCCACGATACAAATGAATATTCAATGAAAATATAAGTACACATTGTTGTGTTGGAATATCAAGCTACTTTAATCAATATTTTATTTTTGCAAATATTTGCCGGTAGATATTGTTCGTTTTTAATAAAATGAAATAAGGAGAACAGGAAAAAATTAGGATTCCCATATAACTCGATCGAAAGGGTAATTAGAAGTGTTAAGAGAGAAGATTGACTTAATTGAATTAGCTTCCTCGCCAGTCTAACGATCGAGAATGATCGCGAGGGAGAAGAAGACGCGATTATTTTCGATTCTTAGGAAAGCAGGGTCTCGAGGCTGGCAAACAGCCAGGCGTAGGCGATTACGAGAAATAATGAAAAGGCGTGTGTTACGTCCCTTGAAATTGATGGTTTCTTTCGTTCATTTTCGAATTCCGATCCTGAAAGATTAAAAGTCTACTTGAAATTTATTCGAATATATTTGCCACGTGCCACTCGCTATTAATTAGACGGAAAAAGATCTGTGGCTTTGTATTAAAATTTATTCATTTTCATTTCAACGCTTGATAACTAATCACTTTGTTTCATTTTTGTTTCAGGTAAGTCTGTCGCATTAAGCAAATCTTTTGGCCACCCTGTACACACTTTCGAAAGGTATTTTTATTCAATGTCAGATTAAAAATGCATAACGAACGAATTACTCCATAAAGTTATATATTCGCTTTCTCTTTAAAATTCTGTAATTGTTACAAAATATTTTGAAATCTTTTGTCTCGGGATTGATTTCTTAAAATAGAGTAATTTGAAATTAGCTCAAATAACAAAAAAATCAAATATTCACACACCAGTGAAGTGTATGATAAAAAATGGGTGAAATTGTCACTAATTAAGGTTTCAGAATTTCTTTTTAGATAATTAAATTCTCGACACAATCAGTTTCTTTTTTAACTCGTTTAAATAGCTCATATAAGAACGATAAATCGCGCGAAGCAACAGGTAAATGTAAATTTTCTTTCCGGTTAAGTACTGCAACTATCAACTTTTCGTCATTTTCAATGCTGTAATTTGCATATTTATGGAAACAGAGAGACGAAGAAACTTTTCTGAAACTGAAAATATTCTTCGGATATTTATTTAACACGAACCAGTTGCCTGTTTTCGAAGTATATTTTGAAAAAGTTCAGCCTCGCATTGGTAACGATAAAAATAAGAAAATTGAATTAACATTGTGGCTCTCTCCCTGGTCCGCCGTCAGAGGGTTTAACCCGAGAAACAGCCAGTTGAAATATAACGTCCCCGAAAAGCAACATTTATTACGAAACAACCTGGTAGTTTTAACTGGAAGAATCGCCGGGCACCGTATAAAAATCTTGTAAAATGTTGCTTATGCATCGAACAGCAAGCGTGTTCGTTGGCCACCCACGCGATCCGTCGACATGATTTATGACGATTCGCGAAGATTGTGCAAGACGCATTGTGCGCGGAAATCCTGCAAGATCGAAGGAATAATTTTCTCAGTTGAAAGATGATGCATGATATCCTGAATGAGAAATTGAATACACTTCGCGAAAGAAATCTGTTGCGTACCTTGTTTCTTTCACCCCGCGCTCGTGAACAGCTCCGCAACTACATCGAGCTACTCGTTCCGATTAACATTGTGTGAGTGATTAAAATTGTTCGGTTAAGTTACGAGAGTTGCGGTGTCTCATTTTCGGACATCGTGAATGTTCCGTTCGTTGTAAGCTTGCTTCACCTTGTCTCTGATATTACAAAATTCCCGGTACATGAATGAATCATCGAACTTCACTGTATAAATCATCCATTGAATGAGAAAATGTTTTCACAATAGTTACACGTTATCGTTTCCTCACTGTCTTTGTTACAAAATTATTATAAAATATCTCTTTTCAAAAGAAAATTGATCATACTTTTGATTAAGATCTATAATCAGAAGGTGTCAATGAATTCAGTTTCCCCCCAGAGAGAAATATTTCAAGAAAAGATCCAGTTTGGCTGGTTGAAAAATTATTCCCCTAGCAGGACGAAGAATTTCTACGCTTTTTTTCGATGGTGCCAGTAACATTTTCAAATATAAATTAGCCACGATAAGGTGGCTTTGTCGGCTCGCCTTGCGTGCCGCAAACTCGCGATCAACATTTTCCATCGTGCCACGGATACACGTGTGTACGATCGCTCTCGCTAATGAATTCGTAATCTCCAACCTGTAATCGCAATTACACACTCTCTGTTTCTGATGCTTAACCCCTTACCCGAGGATTTTTTTATGAATTTCCCACTTACTCTTGCAGATATCGGGGAGAATAATCATTGGCTCGTTGGAAATTAAAATCAGTATTAAAGCTTAACACTTTATCGAGACGAGGGAAGACTGTTCATCTTTCTAAACAGTGTTATTTTTATTAATTCTATAAGAAGCTTGATGACGTCTTTCGTGGTTGATTGACGTGTGCTACGGATATTGTACCGATATTAAAACTTGTCTCTGATAAATACAGTTCTTCTTAATGCTCCAGTAATCTGTCACGCGTTGTAGATCACTTGTCATATTTATATTTCAAATTAGAAATTCCAACTCATTTTAGTTTTTAGTAATCCTGGCTAAGGTTTTAAGAATATTTCCTTTCCGTATATCGTAATTTTCTCTGAGGAAGATAGTGTATATTAAATGGTATGAATATAAATTGAATTATTATTTAGTCGCCTTTAATAATTTTCTCTTTAGAAGCTTTAGAAATGGAACAACCTTCGTGCATCTACGTCACGTTTCCACGTTATTCCGTCTTTTGAATATCACGTATAGCCAAGGACAGTCACATTTGTCAAAGTGACAGGATTGTAGGTGGTAGTCATTTCGGAATATTTGACTTAGAGGAAAAGAAATCGGTTACAAACTGAAAGCTCAATTAGCTAAAGTCGTTCGCTCGACGAATGAAATATTCAATTCTTTTTCAACTAATTTTTACCAATCGCCATTCTAAATATTCCTCTGTTCTTTGATGAACAGTTCAGCTTCGTTTCATTTCTGTCGCCAACTTCGATTGGACAATAATTTTGATATCGTTTTTAGCATTAATTTACGTAACTAGGCAGAAAATAGCAGCGACAGTTGGTTTGCTCGTGTTTCGTCGGCTCCGCGTGTTGCAGTCACAGTGGGGAGAGCCAGCTTCGAGACTGAATTATTATGGTGATACATGGTTATACACAGGGTGTCTCTGAAAACGATACTTTTCTTGAAAAAACTCCTCACGAATTTAAATAGATAAACACTGCAAGAATTGTTCGCCATACAAAATAGATAAAATGAAGAATCGAACAGTCTAAAATATATTCAGTTTAAGAAGCTAAAATTTGACAATAATAGTCATTGAACACTAATATTTATGTTTCAATTAATTCGATTAATTAGTATGGTCTAAATAAAACATATGTAGTGCATGTATCCAGAGACACTCTGTAGAGTGCATGTGCATTATGTGCAAGGGACGCGTGTATTTACGTGCGCTCATACGCGTGCAACTGCATTTCACGTGTAGATGCAACGTCGAGCGCCGACCAATCGGCGGTGCCGGCGATAAACCTGGAATTGATCCGCGTATTTGTAAACCTGCACCAAAGTGCAGCGCCATTCAACTTCCACGAAGCTCGAAAACCGCAGCTCCGTTTTATCATTCATTTCCGGACGTATGTAATTTGTTGGCTCGCAACAAATTCCTTGGTTTTTCTCTTTTAAACGGTGGTCGAATGGTTAATCTGTCGTATATTGGAAGAATAATTAAAAAAGTAACAATGCAAAATCATAGAAAATGAAAATGATATGAGTTGGGGCTCTCTCCATGGTCCGCCATCCAAGCGTTAAAGGGTAAAATGATATCCTTAAGGAAAGTCTTGATGGTGATTAGCGTACGGAGAATAATTATCTGTCGCATAACAGGAAACTGTAGTCGTTGATGGTTCCACGTGGTCGTTTACTCGAGTAGAACTCCTAACCTTCCCCAACGATCGTCGCTAACCCTCCTAACCTTTTCCAACTTCAGATCTCTTTCCTGATCCTTAATGGACGAAGCGTCTATTATACCTCCAGGTGCGTGTTACTCAGAACGAGAGACGTCCACTCTCGGCCGCGGTAATAAATCCTGCGGGACGTCTTCAGGTAGACGATGGCCTGGGATCGTCTTACCACAAGTTATAGGCTTCTTTCAGAGCGTATCCAGTGACGCAAGACCGTTCGACCGCTTCGGACTGGGGCAAATATTATTTTCAATAGAAAATAAGAGATAAACATTTCAAATACTCGATTTAGTTGGAAAATAGCAAATCAATTCTGGTCGGAGGTATTAAATCGATCGAAGTATTAACACGTTTCTTGCTGACCATATGGGTTACTATTTTATTCAAAGCTTCCAATTGGAAGCTGATCAGAGTATTCGTAACATTTGGGTTAGCAATTTCATCGAAATTTCTAGCATAATCGTTGCATACTATATATTATAATGTATTAATCCGAATTTCAGGGGACATTCAGATCTGTAATGTCTCGGATTACAGATTGCTATATGCAATTAATTGCATATTGCAACTAGTGCATCTCTGCATGATTGATCTAGCATTTCGAATCGAGAGTTAAGAACTTTAATGAGCCATTTAGATTTTCTTCAATTTTCGAACCTCAAATTGATATATCATTAGTGGTATTTTGTGATGATTTTAAGTCATCAAATGATGTCAGACTTGATATGTTTATAAATTCATCATGTAGATAGTTGAAGCTACTATTTGCCGAAATTTCAAGTAGGATTTAACTTAGAGAAACAAGAATTAGCTTTGATACCGGATAAACGAAAGTGCAGTCGACTGCAACTGTTTTCGCGCGGCAAAAGAACAATCATTTTATCAGCGTTATGTCAATCAGCGCGCGGTCAGCCACCGGTAAATCCACGACACGGTAGCTGAAACGTGAATTGCTTTAAGGAAAATTCTTCATCGACCTGGTGCATTGCATTTCGTTGCATAAACGTACCTCGTGTACGAGATCGTTGCAGCGTTCTGAAATGCACTAACCTTCTATTGTTCGCCGACAAATCGCCGCTCGCCGCGGTTTCACTTCTTGCTGCTACCTTTTGCACCGGTTTACCGATTCGAGGCCGTGAACAAGAAAGATGGACGATAGGGTACGGGGCGAAGAAGAACGGAGAAACGGAGAGATTCGTGCTCGTGTTGCGAAGTCGACGCGAATCTTTCCAGAGCTCTCGGGTGCATCGATGCATCTTGACCTTTTTCTTGGCCCTTTGAAATGTCATTAAACCAGAGACCAACACGATCTAGGTGAAAAAAGTTGTCGGGTTTGAAACTTGATTGCCGGAGTTCAACTGTGAACGCCTAGAATTTTTCATTATTTTATGAATTAAAATATTTTGTTTTCTTATTTTATTAATTTCAAATTTTTCTTCCATCACACTTTGCAACATTTTATTATATTAGCTTGGAATTTTAGCCAAATTTCAAATCTGTTGTTATTCAAAAATCGTCAGTTAGTATCTCGACAGTTTCTTGGAGCAGAGATTATAATAATCTTTATAATTAGGCTTAGTTGTTTCGTATCTTTTTTCGATTTACGTATATGTTCCTCGTAAGTGTATCAAGAAACACGATAAAAAGAAACGTCAACGAATTTACTAATCTATTTAACATTAAGAAGTATAAACTTTTCAACTTTGTTCTTCTTTAAAAAACGATAAATTCACGTCGAAAGTCTTCAAATTCAATACTGGCAAATGAAGTAAGATAAGAGATTTATTTTTAACTTTCATTAAGAAGCTTATTCAGTTCCATTTATCTAACATATACCTAATCTTGTTCAGATTTTGCTTTAAATACCTTGTGCAGTGACTTAAATTATTATAATTCATTCTTCGGACTTTACACTTGCAAATCATTATTTTGAGTCGTGTTAAATTAATCTTGCGTTGCGATTAAATATGTCTCTCGACGCCACGCTATCTTTCCAAATTTTCAATTTCAATATTAACACTTTATAAAATCGGATTTTTGTAATTTGACTTTTTTTTCGAATAGCAAAAATACTGTCATACGATGGCATAGATGAAAATAAAATAAAAGGGCGTTAAAGAGTTAGGGTATCGAATTTCCAAACAAGAAATCAGTTGAATCCCGAAGGAAAATACGTTCGATCGAAGTCGTTTCGTTTCCGGTCACCCGGTATGCAAACGGTACGAACCGCACGCGGTGTGACAAAGTGACGATCAACGATGCCGGGAAGATCCACCTTTAGCTCCGCTATCTGGGGACGAGGAGTGTAAGGCAGGCAAGTGGTGACTGCTCGAAAGAAAAAGGGAAGAGAAGAGTGGCAGGAACTCTCTCGGAGAGACGAGAGAGAATTGGCGGCGGTGAGGCGAGGAGAGCGGAATGGGAAAAAGGCTTGCAGCCACGGTGAACCGGTTTTCCGTATCTCCGATGACTCATCCTCACCGACGACGCTGCGTCAAGTGCATTTCCTGGCGCATCCCAACCTAAACCCTGTCCCTACTCCCCCCGATCGCGCTGTCTCCTCTTCTGCCACACCTGTGCTCAACGTTATTCCAAATGCATCTATTGAAAAATTGTAATTTCAATATTTAATGCTCTACTCTCTTAGAATCGTTCGTTTTATACGACTCGAGTAAAGTTCAAGGTACAACGTCTCGTTAAGAAGAGGAAAAAAAAACAGATATTTACTTAGAGCAAACGGTACAACGCATTTTTTCTCCTACATTTCGGTGTTAATGATGCTGTTCGGTTGACAGTTGGTGCAATTAAAATTTGCTCCGAGAATCACAGACATTAAACGTCGGAACGAGGCTTCCTCGCGTTCAAATTACCCTCGAATTTAATTGTCTCCGGTGAAAAGCATTCTTTCTACATAACGCTGGCAATTTTGTTCGTAACGTTACAAGGGAAGCAAAGAGAAGAAAGATAAAAAAGAATAAGTGAATACATGAAACGATGCTTCTATGTGACATAGTGGTAATTAGTTGGAAATTACAATTTCTAAATATATAAAATGTCACTATTCTCTGTCATTCTCTGTACTGTTTTGTTCATTCAGAGCATATTTTTATAAACATTTGTTTATATCTATTTGACGATGGTGAAAGTGCTATTCAAATAGAACTGGTTATTACGTAACGAACATAGAAACGTAGTTTATTAATTAAAAACATTGATATTTTTAACGTTTCTTCTCTTTTCATATGATAACAAGCTGGCAATTAAAATTAAGAAATTCGAGTAGAAGTTGCGTAGGTATTAATAAATATCATTTAAGTGTACAAAAACGTTTCTGATCGGTCGTGTGTCAGTATGATAGAAAGAAAAATAATTCAACAAAGGATTTACGTTTGTCGATACGATTGATCGTAAACGAGAAGAGGAGAACGGAAAACAGAAAAGAGGAGAAAAAAAGGGGAAAAAACAGAAAGAGAAGGATCGGTCGCGGATCATTTGCCACAGGATGAAGGAGCTTCCTGTATCTAGAGCTTCCTGTACATAGGAGAGGCGAAACACTGTGGCAGTTTGATTTATGATCGACACGGCGAGTTATCGCTTTGCCAATAGTGGAAATCGAGGGGAAGAGGGCCGTGTGATGTCAAGGGTGAAAGAAAAAGGGTTTCAAAGATAGATGAATCGATGAACGCGGATATTTGCCCTCCTCCTCGTTCTTAATCCTTTCACTGTGACGTTCGTTTTTAGACATCGCTACAAACTTGATCAATTATTTATTTGCCATCCTAAAAAATAAAATAGGATCATTAAAAAAACAAAATTCATTGCTATTTTCCTGAATTTCGAGGACGAATAAATATTTGCAAACAATATAGTATCTGTAACAAAGCTATGATAAATTATTTCAAGGGATAAAAGAGATTGAATCGGATCGGATCGAAATTGAATAACCGAGGAAACTTAGCAGGCTCGCTTGAAACTTACCAAATGTCCGGATACTTGTGAACGAGGCCAGAGATTGCTTCGTAAATTCTTTTAATACTCGACCTTCTGTTCGGTAAAAGAGCGCCGCCGAAGGGGTGACTTTACGGATCAAGGATGCCGAGCAACAAGTGTGATTCTAAGGGGGTGCTTCAGCCTCGTCACACAGCACTGCTCATTCTGGATTTATCGATTTACCGCCTTTCAAATGGTATTCATATTCGTACAAACTCGATTCTTCTGACAACATTGTCCCTTAACATTTCGATGATTGCATATTTTCAAAAATATATCTTCTTTTTCAAATCGCAATTACCATTTAATGAAGTGGAATCAATTGAAATTTCTTTCGATCCAATGCTTCGATTTGTTAAGAACTGTTGGTCAAACAAGAATTTCTAGGAACACCTTGACACGAGAGCAAGAAAGTGACGAAACGATAAGGGTATGAACGTTGGCCACCTTCATTACAGGCTGAAATTTGTCCGTGGTATGCGCTTATATATCCCCATAAATCGGCACGGTCTCGTTCGCAATAAACTCGTGGTCTTCGCAATAAGGGTGCTAAACGTCCCCAACAGGAGGAGAGAAGTACTGTCGAGGGTGAAGAAGGGTCGTAATCTATTCCGCCACCTTATATTAACGGGACTAATGTGCTCGTGGCTATCTCTCTTCTATCTCTTTATTCTCTTCATCCCATAAGCAACCCCAGTAGATCAACGATATAAAAAAAGATCTTAATTTATATTTAGATTAACGACCACACTTAGCATAATTTCATAATTAAAAGATTTTTCATTATATAACATGTATTTTATATAAAAAAAAAAAAAAAAAATAGTTCGAAGGGTAAAAAATAAGGTTCAAGTATCGTTAGTGATAAAAATCTGATTCTTGAAGCTTGCACCTTCGAGCCCTGAGAATCTCTACCATCGAGATATTAATTAAGGTGTGAAAAATATCGTAGATCTCTCTTTCTCTCGTTCAGCCACTCTCGTCTATGGTCGTTGGTTCGCTGAGAGCGTCGAAGGAATTTTCAAATATTTCCGAGCGGACGCCCGATAAATTCTCGGAGCTGGAAAATATTTCCGATAGCCAACCGACAATCTGCTCGCTTCTACGTACCTCCGTATGCGGGGACAGCTCTGTCGCGGGAAAATAAAACGTAGGATCCTTCCTTCCACTCTCTTTGGATTTAAATTTCACCCTGGATAAAATAAACCGCGAGGCCACTTCTCTTGGATTTCCTTCTGGAACCATCACTTCGAGTCGAAAGGTGTGCAAGTATCTTCCTCGAAATGCTCTTCAACGAATCAAGAATCATCTTTTCATCCGGAATTCCCTTTAACTTTCTTCTTCGAACCAGCACGTTCGAATCTTGCTTCTTTTTTCTCACAATCAGTGAAATTGAAATAAGTAGTATAAGACGCGTTTGGTCAGACGTCTTAAACAATTTCTGTTTTATCAGAAAATTAATGAAGTTGATCTGTTTATAAGGGGTCTCCAAGTCTGCTCGGTAGATCTACTGTGGAATTTCTAAAATGAATGTTGAATTTGATCGAAATACAGTTCTCTAAGTCGAGCAGTTTCGAGTGCGTTCGCAGAGTTAGGCGAGTAGTTCCACTTGGCTGAATCACCCTGTACACATAAATGCTCGGTTGCTACAAGACCGAGGGAGCTTGAACCGCTTCGTTTATGAAGTGGAAGATAAAATCTCCACGGTAACTTCCGCTTCTATTGCAATGGGTGTACCGTTAGACGCAGATATGATAAAGGTTTCTACCGGCGTTTATCATCGGCACTAATTCAACCGATTTTGCGTTTCAATCTGTTCCGATCGCTTATCTGTACTTCTATTTACGTGTGCCCACGTGTTCTCCTCCCGTCGAAAGTGAACTTTAGTTGTCAAATTAAAAGATAACTTGAACTGGATTTAAAGAAATGGAGAATAAATTGTTTGGCTCCGTTGGAGATCAAGATAGCCTGTTAAGCGAACCGTTCTCGAGACGATTCGGTGGCGAAGACAGAAATTCAGCTTCGCAAAGCGTAGCTGGTTCGAGCGCGTGATTCACGCGTGAAGCAACTTCACGCACGTGTTCCTGGCACACGTCACGTCTTTCTTTCGTTGGAGGGAAGCCAAGTTCCGAAACAGCGTACCGGCGCGTCTTGAAACGACGCTTCTTCGCCTTAATTATCGGGCTTGATGCGACGCGGAAAATTTACGAGGCTGTGCCGCTTTCTGCGCTCGTGAAAACCCAAGGGTTCATTGTCGTCTCACGAAATGTCACCGTTTCCTCGAACCACTGCTTTGATACCTGCCTTCGCCTATGCGTTCGTTAACGCACCCTCGAATCTTCAATCCTCATCCTAATAACAGTTATGGGACACCTTGCAATCCTTTTTTTCAAATGAATCATCCGAATGAAAAATTCAGAGCGGTCAAATTGATCGAACAGAGAAAAAAAAGAGGAGAAGATAAAAGGGGGCTGGGGGTTGGTGGTAGCAACAAATGGAGGGAATTAAAAGTAATCACGCGCATATTTACGCGGTCGATGAACAGAACGGTTGCGTCAACCGCAAAAATGTAGCTGCACTCGTGCAGGTGTACGTACTCGACTGTCGAGGGTGCATGCGGGGGTGGCGAGGCTGAAACGACGGGCTCTTTCCATGGAAATACAGGGTGATAATATTTTTTGTCAGTAACAATTTATTAATATATTAATTTGTTTATTGAACATCCCCCATCGTGTATTGAGGGTTAATTAAAATTCGTCTGAAATTTTGTGTACACGCGTTTGATCGCGAACCACCCTGTATAAATTGCGTAGAAAAGGGATGCTCGAAACGGGACGGGAGACGAAAAGAGACGGAGTAAGAGAGCTATGGTGTAGGAAGAGAAAGAGAAAGGGGTGGATTTGAAACGAGCAGGATACGCACAGGTAGCTTTGCAATGAAAATTTTCCGATCCACGGCCGCATGCCGGGGATGCAATTCGCAACGTTAACAGTTATTTCGACGGAAATCTGTTTTTGGGGTTGGGGCGAGATCGTCGAATGGAATTTTACGGCAGCCTATTGCGCGCGTTAAGTTTCTCTTTTCAACGTACGGCCCTCCTTTTTTCTGCCCTATTTTCCCTGTCAAAAGCAACCCTTTTTTTATCTTTCGATTAACTATCAAAAAGATACGCAAAGTGCAAAGAGCTCATTAACGAATCGGTCAATCCTCGATTCAACGTGTTCTCTATTCATCGCGTCTTTGAAAAAAGTGTACGGGGAAATTTTCAATACACTTCTGAACGGTTCTGAAAGGTTAATTGGTTGCGCAGTTAGCAAACTAACAGTCGAACGGATTATTAAACCGTCTTTGTTCGATGTACTGCAACGAACGCGAAAGTTTCGGCTATCTCGACGCAGCCGGCTGTGTTTCGTCGATCAGGAACGTTCGTAAAGCAGGTAAACGACACGAATGTGTTTCGCTTGTTCTACAACGATTTCGGCCGTGTACACGCACGCGTGTGCACGCACACGCTCATCCGTTTAAGCGAGCTCCAGCCAGTTTCTCGATTACATATCATTATTCCGCATGGTTGCTCGAGCTCCAACCCCGAGCAGTGTTTGCAACTAGATTACCCTGTTTGTAACTCGCCTCTCTTTCTATGTTTTCTCTCTTTTATCACCTCTCTGTACGCTGGTCCCGTTGTACGCGTTCCCGGTGCACGGCAAATTTTCATGCTTGTTTATCTGTTTAAATGAAATTTTCAGAGTTGGAACATCGGTAGATCGACACATTCAGCTGATTCTATTTAATTATCGAGTGGTTACATTATTATATTAATCCTCGAACAGTGGAGTATGCGTCAATTTAAAGCCAAATTTACAAAACTTAAAACTGGGGCACTCTCCATGGTCCGTCCTTGATATTTCCCTCTTGCTCATATGCCATCTCAAGCAACTTTCTCATGCTATCAATCTCTCTCGAATCTCTTCCGGTTGAAATGAAAAGAATTTTCCTCGGGTAGATCGGTGACGGTCTAGCGATTACCATGAGAATAGTAAGCTCGTTAGGTGGACGGTCCAGCGGAAGTAAAAGCGAGCGCAACAATGTTACCGTCGGGCGACGTGCCTTTGGCATTGGAGATCGAAGTCGCCACTATTAGATTGAGGTTCAACGGTGGGCACGACCGCCGCCGTCGCATCGGTTTACAATATCGTAAATCGCTCGCTAACCAGTTGGCCCCGCGGTATGCTAGGAATTCGGCTGCTGCTGCTCTTCCCTCTTCATCCCTCTGTCGGTCCGTCTCCGTTTAACCACCCCCTTGGGTACTCTGTGTTACGTTTCTCTTTCTCTCGCTGTCCCTTCCTAGATATCCCTGTTCGTTCTATCCGCACGTACGCGCGATTGAATAGGCGGATGCAGAGAAACGCGGGGTAGGGAGGCGGGAATATTCTTGACTAGGCGCAGCCGAACGTTGTCATGCATCGTTTACAAGCCGAGCATCTCCGTTCTTGTGGCGAAACGGGCAAATTCACTTGCCGGCTGTTATGCACCCTTGAATGGACCAACAGATATTCCTAGCCGCGAATGCTTTCGCGATCTTCGTCGAACGACCAACCGCATCCCTTCTAATTTCCTCTCCACCCGTGACGGGCTACCACCACCCTGACGAAATATCAGCCGCGTGACGTGCCTAGGAAAATTAACATAATTCTCTGATTCCGATCTCTGTCTGAGACGACTTTGGATCGTACATTCTGTGTGGGTGATAATTATTTTTGAATGCAGGATAAAGGAAGTACACCTCTGATGAGAATGGATCACTATTAATTCTTGTATTTCAACAATTTTTATTAGCTCGTTTCCCTTTTCGATCGAGTATTTTTCATTGCATGAGAACGTCTGATTAGAAAAGGAAAAAAATGATGGACAAGGGTAATTGAACCGTTCGATCAAAGTGCCTTTTGTGGTGGCGCTTTGTCACGGATGTCATTTCCCATTGGCGTGGAAAGGAACTAAAACGAGCGTAATGCCCGAAGCTTTGAGTGTCGGGACTTTGTTGAACCGTGAGCTTCTGCTAACGGGGGATTTGAATGCCCGCAAGCACGTATGTTTTCTCTGTTCCTTGTTATTAGCGATGGGCTAGTAATCGCATCGAATCGCTTCAAACAGTTTTACTAAAAATAGGCGCGTATATGGGAAATATTGAAAGGATGTCCTTTGGAAAATGTGTTTAACCCTCGGACGACGGACCGTGGAGAGAGCCCCAATTATAGTGGGCGTCCGATGACTTTAATTTTCCATCATGCCTCGAACGTAATCAAACTTTTACTTCTCTTTCTCTTTCATGAAATTCAACGAAAGAGAAGGTGTAGAAAAAAACGAGAGAACAAGGTGTAATTACCGGCGTTGTTTCGAACGATTTATATTAAAATGGAAAGCAATCTGCATTTGCAAATGAAATCCCGTTCGCGTGTACTGGCGGTGAAGAGAAAGCGTGTAGGAAGCCGGTGGATTATCGTGATGAAGGGGCAAACAGGCAGGTAACCAGGTTGGTTACCTGTGGGCTGAATCGTGTAAAATCAAACGGATATCTCTGTCGTGTTAATTGTGCGTTTGATAATCCACTGGCCATTCATCTCGTATCGCTTGTCCTACGATCTCGTTTAACCCTCTCTGCAAATTTGTGTAATTTTCGGCTGACGTATCGTATTTCTATCGTAAATTCGGGACTACCTTCATTTACGCGTATCATAACAAGTAAATAGAAATTATAGAATATCAATATGAAAATCGGCGAAGCTATCGATATTTTCTAATTACAGCAGGTAACAATCTGTATCATTTCATACGATAATAAACCCTAAAGTAATATCATGAAATTGTAATATTTTCAATCATTTTTAATGAGAAAATTTTAAATTGCTATTAAAAGATCTGTATACCGGCGCGGAATTCTTGAAAATAATTCCTGCCTCACAATGACTATCATCAAATTCGAAGAGTTCACATTGTCCAGCTCTGGCAATGATCGTTGAAAGATTTTTACGGTAGCCGAGGGAAAATTATAGCCGCGATTCGCGAACCTGCTGTGCTTCGGAGAGATCGAAAGGTCGCCGAAGAGGAAGCAAAAGCGTATTGCTCGTTTACCGAAGTCAAGCAATTAGCACGCTGATCAAGAAGGCTAATGGAGGTCGTGTTCAAAGTCGCGGAACGCTCTTTGACTTCTGGCCATTCAATATTTTCTATTGAACGTTTCCAAGCGATTCAATCACCGGAGAATTTCAAACCCACCTGCTGCTACATTCTTCCTTAGTCACTGTTTTCATCTATATTTTGCATAAACTTGAATACAAATTCCACTTTGATAGTTATTCAAAGTAAAAGATATTTTATGCAACAATTAATGCCCGTCACTTCGAGTGATAAATGACTTAAGATAAATGAAGCGATACATTTTTTTCTTCTTATTAAAAACTATTACTTCTGGTAATTAGATTATTTACGTATCGTTTCATTACTAATATTTGCATTTCGTAGTATTAGCTCTTTAAATTAACCCTCGAATGGCGGACCATGGGGAGAGCCCCAATTTTAGTTTAATTGTCTATTTCCTCTGAAAATTAGTCTTTCAATGTATGAAACACTTTTGTAACAGCAGATCAAGTAGAATGAATTTTTTCTTTTAAATTGACTCATTCAGGAAGTAGAGAAAATAATAAATATAAATTCGCAATTTTCCGCGAATGCTTATCTAGATTCGCCATTCCGAACAGATGAAGCCTGTGCACACGTAGCTTCCTAATGCCTAGGGCATCGTTCTCGATGATGCCTAAGGCACGATTCACCCTCGAGATTCCTTTCCGCGTAGAGAACAGCGTTCCTCGAGACTTTGCATTCTTTCCTGGATACTCAGCTTTTATACCCGGAAGACTCGCTTGTCGCGACCTTTTTTTCCCTCAACGGGTTAAAAAACAGATGACAGAAGGATGTGCACGCACAACTTCCACGTGATCCATGAAACCGGCAATAAATAGTTGTTACTGCTATGCATTTTGAATAGCAAAGGAAATATTTGAAATTGAACACTGATAATAATTTCATTTTTGCAAATTGTGAATTTTTAGAATATCTACATTTTGAAAAATGAATGTACTGCAACTTTCAAATTACAACACCGAAGAACGATGTTCATTTGAAAATTGTTAAAAAATATCATTCTGACGTGCAATTTTTCCCTTAACAAATAATTACAATCTGAAACGTTTCATGTACACGCCCACCATGCCAGCAATTTCTGGAATGTTTTTCATAGAATTTTCTGGGATCCAATGGAAATAAATTTTTAACGTTGGGTTACCAGGTTGAAAAAAAAAATATTCAAAATATGATGATCCCTCGTGCAACGTATCTCGGAAAAAAAGATATTCGAATCGCCGATTCAATTAACCCGTTGTTTATATTTTATTTTCCAATACCGATATTGAACAGTTATTTTTTTAGCGAGCTATTGCAATGGTAAACTTAGTCTACCTCCACAGTCTTCTCACTTTATAAATACTTCCATTTATGTTGAAAAACGATGAAATTTCGATGATTTATTTAAACTTCAGCTTTCAGATGTCTCGTTTTTCATTGGGTTCACGGTACTTTTTAAGAAAACGATGGCACGACGGTTTTGATTCGAAGGAAAAGTTCCGAAAAATACGAAGGACGTGTCTTTCGATTTATTTTTAAATTTCCCCTGCCAGCCCTCTCCCTCGTCGCTCGATTTACGAGCTTGAAAATCACTTTGCACCTCGGTATTAGATTCAGCTTTCTGTTTCCTCTCTTGAAAATGACGAGAAAATAAATAGGCGTTATAAATCGGCGACAAAACAAATCGGCTGCTTATATAATTTAAGAAAACTTGGAAATCTTTTTTTTTCCAAGCAACGTTGGAAATCTTTTTTGCTGAAACGTTAAGTATTAGAATCGAAACAAAATTATTAATTTTAGATCCCAAAAATGAATTGTTTGACTAATTGTACGAGTGTAGAATATTTGAACCGTGGATCGTTTCCACGCCAGTGTACAGGGTGGCTTGTTCGCAATTAAATCACTCTCGATGGCACGTTTTTATAGAAGTTGCTATTACGTAAACTATTACGACCTCGATATGGAAAAGCTTACGCGTACGCGTTGTATTCGCTCGTCTCCACGCTTTCCGAAGATGCTCGCGAGCGTAACCGCGAGTCACTAGCAGATTTTAACGAGCCGATTTCACTGCGCCCGTTGCGTGAAAGTCAGGATGTCCGGTCCTAAGAAAAACTTACTATGCAACTTCGAACGAGATCGAAATTGCGCGAACAATTGGATAAATATTTCAACGAACGTTATCGGATCGATCGTTGTGCAGCTTGATTGCTTTAATTGAACCAGTTATTTTGCGGAAAAAACAAGCGATTTTCGATTGAAAATTTACAGGATATTTTTGTAGACCATGCAAGATGTTTTCGATTTTGTTTTCATAAAATGAAAAATAAAAATTTCATACGAGAAAACAAAGGCTTCCCTAGAAATGATTTTACAGAAAATTGCGAGTGCAATTAAATTGAACAAGCTGCACAGTGATCTGTTGAACCGCGTTTATTTGCACAATTCAGATACGTACTGTGCCGAGACATGCTCGATGCAGCAATCTTTCAAATGATTATTGTCTACCAGATCGCATGATTTCTTTGAATCTTTTGAACAGTATTATTCTACATGTACGATCTCACTGTCTGCATTATAGGTGCACCCACGTCGCCGTCATCCTGACCTGCCCGAGAAATCCTCATGAAAGACTGGGAACTCAGTACTCAGAATAGCATCGGTATTGTAGCCATTTCTTTTTTTATTTCACCCAACCTCACCCTTCTCTCTATCTCTCCGTCTATTTTTTCTTGTTCAAATAGCACGTCATTGAACCGCGGCTATTTGTTAGAATTCTTCTTTTCAATTTTACTCTGTCTATTTTGTTCTTGATCTTTGTCCTTGTACTTTTTTATAAATTTCTTTTTTAAAGTCGGTAGTGGTGTTGGCTATTCTAACAACGAATAGAAATGTTGAAAGATAATTTATTAATAACGAAAATTTTCTGGATCTTTTTTTTTTTTATATATTCGACTGTTTGACTGTTGAACTTTTATTTTTGTAAATTGTGCTTTTTGTTATACTCTCGCGACGAACGATGAATTTCTGTAGGAGGATGTGGATAAATTTCTAAATGCAATTCGGGGGAGGTAGGTCCACTCTTATTGAGAAATTAATTTCCATAAATTGTAGTTGATCGATTAAGTCATATGAATTTTTTTACTATTTAAATACAACTCCGTTTTTTCTGATTCCTATTATTATTTTCAATATGCTATCAGAATAAAGCTTTTAGTATTTTAGTTCTTAACTACTTAAGTATAATGTATTAGAAGAAAATTTTAATTAATTAAACTTCTAACGACCTAATAAATACTCACAAATAGTATTAATTAATGGGAGCGCACGCAAATGGAAAAAAGACAAGAGAAGTCGTCCTTCTAACGTACAATCGATCCAATTAAAATATCGTCGTAGCTGCTTCCCCTCGAATTCAAAGTTTCTCGAAGAATTCCAGCTGCCTCAAGTAGAGTAATCGTCTCATTCGACTCTTAACGCGAATTCTGTCGAGAGTGTGCACGATAATTGTCCCCCGTTGTACCCCTTCCGGTTCTTCGTCGAATCGATTGCCACGAAACACGGGGTCGAAGCAAACCGTACCACCACAAAAGCATGAACGATGCTCCGCTAGAATTCACTCTTCTCTTACGAATCAAATTATTCACGGTTAGTCGTTTTCGAATTATAAATCAATTAATTGAATTAGAGAACATTTTCGAGATAATACACACTTCGGTGTTACTTTAAAAATTATTAACGATAAAAATAATTTTGTTAATAATTTTCTAATTTCAAGCTTTCAATTTAGAGGGGTGGGAAAATAAAAATAATTCTAATTGAATAAAAAATCGCAGCCCCGGTTCTCAGCATGGGATATTTTAAACTGAACTTTAAGCAACCCCTTCGCTTTGTATTCTTCAAATACAAATAATAAAATATTATCGAATGATTCATTATTTCGATTCATTTCTCCTCTATCTTCTTCTCTCTCCCTCTGTCGTAGTAGGCACGAGAGTGGCCGCAACCGCGAATTACTTCGCAATTCCCCGAAATTGCGCAATCCGTTCCGGCTAATGGCCACTGGTCCGTTGCCGGGGAGGGTGGTGTGGATGGGTATCGACGAGGCTGGTAGGGGTAGTTGGGTTCGCTCGAAGGGATGGATGGACTGCGGCGAGGGGGGTAAACGAGGAGACCATTAATTAAGCAAAATCATAAACCCGCTGGCCAAGAGCGCGGTTGCATTGAAAAATATAAACGCCAGGCCCGTTACTTTCACGAACGAGATCTCCCGCTCTTTCTCTCTCTCTTTTACCGTCTACCACTGCAATGCACTGACTCCTGTATGTGTCTCTCTGTGTGTATACGTGGAACTACATCCTGCTGCAGTTTGCGTCAGAAGGGATTTTATCATTGACACCATTGACGCAGCGATTGCAGTTTTCTACTGGGTGTACGACAAGTAATGATCAACTTGTTTAGACTCGATATTAGTAAAAAAATTCAAGCTCTTGTATTTTCCGATGTCATTTGCAGAAATTAAAAATTAATTATTTTTGATTTCGCTAATTATTAGTATAACATTAATATTACTCAAAATTTATTTTCTCATTAATTTGATGGCCTCTCTTCAATCTTTCACCAATTGCTCTTCGCGTCTTCCGTCAGCTAAAAAAAACAACGAAACGAAAGAAGAGAAACGTTTGGCAAATAACGAGAATAGACGGGAAGTAGATTTTTGAGTACCCAGTCGGCAGCTGAAACTGGTGTCAATCGACGAGGGGAAAAAAATACAGCGACCTGTCAATTTCCTTCTCGTTTGTTGATTTTCTGAGTGGGTGAGCCGAGCACCGTAATTATCGATCAGGTTAATTACCTAGACTATTTCTTGCGATAACTTCATCGACGTCGATCAGCCCAATTACTACTCCGTGAACCTGTTGTCAGACACGTATATACCGAGGGAGAAAAAAGCAGTGTAAAGAGGTGAAAGAAAATTTCAAGTTACTGGTCTCGCGTTTAAGATAATAACTGCTGCGGTTTACTTTAGCAAAAATGATAGGCTGCAATGGGTGTTTCGAGATCAACTATTCTATAAGTGAAAATATAAAAAGTAACGTTCAGTAATCATATGTAGGTCATGTTGAAAACATCAGAGATATTATCATATTTTACTTGGATCATTTTGACATAATTACTTGAGTGGAAAGATAAAAGATTCTACTTTAGATCCTTCCTGGCTCCTCCTAGGTTCCCCTGGGCTTCCTATCAGATTAAAGGCTATTATTTCAAAACTGCTGAGATATGTTACAATCCAACACACTCTCGCAGCTAATAGATTACCGAAACGGTACAAAATCTAAAATAATTGATGTCTTGAATAATTTCTCGGTGATTGACCGGAGATGCCATACATACACGGTTACGACGGTGTTCTGTTGTTCGAATGCATTCGAAGCGATTACTAAGCCATCGCTAGATATTACACGAGCTTCCAGTTTGAGAAATAGCCTGGACATGCTGTGTGTATCGAGAATACGCATATTAGTTAGTACGGTGTACGCAGTGGAGAGGCAGGTCGAGGTATATCGAGGTCGACCGGTTCTCCAACAGCCGTCAGCCGTTAAGGGACATTGCGACATACAGACGAGAAAGAGCCTAGGACCTAGGTTCTCTCTCATTCGTCTTTTACGCCATGCCAACTCCGGGAATTGCGAATAAATTCTTGTCAACCTGGTGCACCGTACTGCATTGTCGCTCGACTGACCCTCGCGACCTCATCGACATTGTCTCTTAGATCACTAACCGTATAAATGAAAAGACGAGTTGTGTGACGAAATGATTTGAAAAATTGAATGACTTCGATGATGGTGCGAGAATGGAACTGTGGAACCGAAAAGTGTGATTTTATTCGATTTTTCAACCCCCCCAGGATGGCGGACCATGGAGAGAACCCCGATGTTAATGTAATTTCGTATCTGGTATTAGTTTCATTTTCTAAGAGCTCCAGGTTTGATATTTATGAATCAGCCTATATTCCTGGCCTGCGTATCGTTCGTTACGTATATGCTGTGAGAAAGTGCAATTGAACCGAGCTGGGGAAACCGGAATAGAGCATAGAATCGCCGTGGTTGTTTTCCGTATGCGGTCGTTTTAATAACGCAACGATAGGAATCCTTGATAAGAAGATATTAACCAGCAGAACGATCGCGAACCAGAGGAAAAACGTGGGACAACGCCGTTAACCGGTGTGATTCACTCCGAGTGATTTTCCATAAAGCTAGGTGAACGTTCGCGACCAACCACTGTGCAAAATCCAACGCGTCTCTGATACGCGTGATATATGAAATTTTACCAAATTACACAGGTATTTGTTCGAATGAAAATACAGAGTACAATAAGATAAATCAAGCTCGTTTATTGAGTTTGGAAAGTGGACGCTTTTTTTTTTTTAGAAAATTTAAAAGTTATAATTCATTAATTAAATTCAATTCAATTTTCACGGAACAGGAAGTTTCATTCATTTTCACTGCGATGACTTTAGTATTGTTAAACTGTTGCTCCTCTTAACGCAGAGAATTTATAGATCGACTTAAATGTATTCATTGTTGAGAATTATTATCGAAACCAAAATGGTTCCGCGCGAATCGCTTTATCGATAAATTAATAATTAACGCTTGGTGACTAGCACCTGCGGTACTCGGAATTATGGTTGAATTTCCAACGCTACTGCAGCCACGAATAGACTTAATGCGGTTTATTATAACAATCGTATCAAAGTCCAGTTAATGGTGTTGTAATATCGTTGCCGTATCAAACTTTATCGTCAGGGAAAGAAATACGTAATTAAATTAAAATTGGGACTCTCTCCATGGTCCGCCGTCGAAGTGTTAGAAGAACAAATTTCTCTTGACTTGAATTATTTGAAAAATAACATATGCACGTATGCAGTATTCTTGACATGTTTGGATTATGAAAAATGTAACGTCTAGAATATCATTTCACCTTAAGATCACAACTGGCGAGCTCGAGACCTTATCGGCATAAATCAAGCTTCTAGTAGAATATCATTAATTACCGGAGAGGAAAACACTTGTATAAGCATACGTATATACTAGTATATGTATGCCTGTACATATATCCTCGAGGAGGTTAATATCGATTACCCAGGTCGCGAATGTTCCTCACCCGTTCAACCTGATACACAGCAGCTCGGATGGTGTCAGGTAAGAATGGTCAAAAAAAAAGTCAGCTGGAGAGGGACACGGGAGTATCGGTATAATTTTGTAATCAAACAACCCGGTTGATGCTGTTTATGGCTCGAAACAAGCCTCGCGATTCCTGGCACACGGCTCTCTGGAAAATCCGCGCCGCGTGTCGGCGCATCGTTCCTCTTGCAAAGATCAAAGGCAGGCGAATCACGGCAAAAACAGGCAATTGCAAGGAGGAGAGGAGGGTATAGTCGTTGCACCTTCCTCCAGCCGCTGAGATCACGCGAAGGTGCATCTTGTACAGAGTCGTTCAAAAGAGTTGCATCTTCATTCTAATCGAAACTAGGAATCGAAAAGTCCTTTATCATTTCGCAATCTGAAGCTCCATTTTGAAAATTGGCTGTCCCTTTCAAAGGGGGTAGATCAATTGATACCGAAGGACATAAGGGTGGTGATAAATTTCGGTGTCCTGAGTGATCGAGGATCAGCTGTTTAATGCGTTAGGGCTGAGGATAACAGGTGCAGCTTTGCATACTATAGTCTTAGGGGTAGATGTACTCAAGCTGGATGGAACGTGTTAATCAATTGTTCGGGGGTTAAGCTGAGGTACTTCAACAATTGGACTCAGCAAATTTTGATTGTATCTCAAAAATGAAAATAATTGTAAAGGTCTTTGGATAACACTGTATATCGTTGACCGTTGAGGCGATCGAGCATCGAGAGGACAAAAAGGGAAAGTCGTTTGTTTGCCGAGACATACCTATTCTTAATGGCCGTCTTCGGGCCAGTTCGTAATTGGCGCGTCTGCACACGTTCCCCGTTGCTCGATCATTCTTTCTTTCTTTCTTTCCTCCCACGACTGGTCCCTCGGTGCACTTGTCGCCCTACTCTTTCCAGTTGTTGCCCGCTCGTTCAGCCTTTTTCCATCGCGCGAGTTTCGTGCCTGCTCTCGCTCGCTTACCCCTCGTGAATACTTCAGTGGAAACAGTCTGCGAGGAAACCGACCCCTATTCGTTCGAACCTTGCTTTGTTGTCCTTGCTCGGCATCGCGAACGTCTTTCTTTTCTTTCTTTCCTAGTTACAGGTCTACATTTTCCCCTCCTATCCTCTCTTCACTATCTTGTGTGAAAAGTGCGGATGTGATTGAATATTCCTTTGAAATTTCAAAGTGTATGTGAATCGACTCTTTATTGATGAGAATTCGTACACGAATAATATTAATTAGGAAGCAATTTATAAATAATATTGATTTGAGAAATATAAAATTTTCCCTTTTCTGAAAATTTCATACAATTATTCTATAATTATCATACAATTATAATAGGAATGAAATAGTGTTAAATGAACATTATCGTAATTAGTTGTTGCTATATAATTGTCGCATTACACAACACGAAAAATCATTCGGTTTTTATAGATCCTCGAAACAACACGACAATCACGTTCGTGGACGAGTGATTTTCCATATTCGACATCTATGGTTGCTTTACGAGTGGATTAATTACGTTTGAATAATGCATGCGCTGCTAATAAATCTCTGCTGGATGCCAGCCACGAGAATATTGAATCGTTTGTGCTTCGTTTTCCCAAGAATTCGTTCGCTTTACACGAATAGAAATTTATTCTGGAAAATTTCGGAATCCCTGGAATCTCTTTCTCCGAATCAATTGTTCCGCAAATAAATCGCCCTCTAATGATCATTCATTTCAAAATTTAATTCATCAAGTTAAATTCTTAATTCATCCGAATCAAGAAAAATATTTTATATAGTATTTGCGATAAACAGTACTGATTCGTTTATAATAGAGAGGACACTAGAGATTGATCAGCTTGAGAGAAAAAAAAGAAATGCAGTTACGCGTTCCACGCACCCGGACAAGTGCCATTAGCCATTTGTGGTTTAGTGGTTTCGTAATAGGCGCGATATCCTTCTAGACAAGGATCCCTGCGTACACTTCCTCATTATTGCGGTGAATCAACAGGTCATGTATCATTGCGTCTCCATTATAAACTCCTTCCTTCGCGTTCCTTTCGAATCGTCTTCCTCTATCTTTCATGAAAACAGCTACATACAGCGAGTCAGAAAAGTATTCTTACTCTATCGATTAATGACTGGTCATGGATGATATCAGCTGCCTACGTATTGGAGATTATTATTTCATTTTTATAAATGATTAACAAGACCATTTGGTAAAATTCTACTCCAAAATTGAAAGAATAATGGTCCTTCTTCGAAGATTATCAAATCAATGACACAATTATGCATAAATATAGATGCATACAGAAGTACGGGTTGAATTTACAAGAATCGTGCGTGTTGCGATGGATATTCCTGGCTTTTCGCGAGCGTTGCTCGACCGGGACGAATCTCTTTTCCGCGTATGAATCATCCTTACGTTTTTGCCAGGCCACGGTAAATTGTAAATTGCAATTCCTCCTGGTCGACAGATTGAAAGCGTCTACCGGTGTTCGGCTACTCGAAATCTGGACAGAAGCGAAGGTGTACACGAAGGAGAAAAGGAAAAGGTCGAATTATCCTGTCGGAAGGACGACGAAGGCTCGTCATTTCGCTCTGTCTACCGTGTCCTTCTTTCTGCTATTCTTCCTTACAGCGACGGACATTGGCGTACATAAGTGGAATTTTTGTATTGCCTGGCTCTACTTAACTTTCTATAATTAGTAAAATCCATCGTTTCATTTGTATCAACGTTATTCCGAGCGATATTCGAAGCGATCACTAACCCGTCACTAATTATTCGTACTCCGAAACAGTATTCTTCTTTTTTTTTTCTGAACGAGTAAGAAAGGAAGAGTTGCCGAGAGTGTCTTTAATAGACACTCGAAAGCATTCGCGAGACGAAGAGAGGGAGTGAAATATTAATAGAAGATTTCTGTCCTGACTAATTTATCGCTTCCGTTAGCTCGATGCGAACTCTAAGCCGTTTCTTTGACGTCTTTGCGATACTTTGTGTTTCGCGGTATATCCGTGGTGATTTACCTGGACAGATTCAGGGAAATCAAAAGGACCCCGCTTATAATTAAATGTGCCTTTTCAATTTTTATTTCGCCCGTTCAACGACTCGTAAATCATTGATGACTCTTGAAATACTAATGTTTCGAATAGTCGGAAATTGAGCTAAACAAAATGAATCATACACTCGTCAGAGATATTGCAGGCTATAGTTTACATTGCAAAGGGTTAGCGGACGTTCGAGTTGTAAAGGAAAAACGAATCACGTCCCGTTCGGCCGCGTAATTGCGCGTCGCATTATTCAAACGATCCGCGTGCGCGCCACCGCGATGTTTACACGCGTTTGCGCACACGCACTTACGCATCACGTGACCCGGGTTACAGTATATATCATGGCCCGTGACTAACGCGCCGGTAGTGACGTAATCGCACGCGAATATACTGTTACCTGTCCAACAAATCTCTTTTTTTTTTTAATTATTTAATAATTATCATTGATAGAATCTCACTATATATTCATTTTTCATTTCATTAGCGGTCAGCAGAATATTTGTAATTGAAAAATTAGATTCTTTTTTGAAAAGATTTAAATAAGAAATTCCTAAACGGATGTGATTTAAATACGAGGCTATTTTACAGATAAAATGAAAGCGAAATTATAATGGCAGAGAATTGTTTGTCATTTTTTTGCGTTGATGTACAATACGAAGCGATAAATGTCAGAGAGGAATGCAGCAAGGATTATTTAAACAGGTACATTACTTTATCAGCTAACCACCGATAACGAGTGGAACGTGCTCGTTATTACAGCGTCGAGTGTCTGCGTGAAAAGTGCTGCGAAGCTTAACAACACTTGTGTGTGACACACGGCTCGTTTGCTTATCAGTAACACGCATTTTCATTCGTCGATTCGTACTCATTTTTGATTGTGCACGTCTCGTGCCTCTCATAATTGAATAAATGCGCGCGAAAATGCACGAACGTTCCGACGATCGTGATGAAATTCAAATATACAAGGTGATCCAGAAAAAAAAAAACAGCTCAGGAATTTATTAATTATCTATCGGAAATAAATTTGTATTTAGTTGAGGTAGGTTCTTGGAAGAAGGAATCATTTGGCATTGAAATGATAATTTTTTCAAAACATTTTTAAAATTAATTTCTAATCTGAAATATAATTTTCTTCAACAAATTTATTTAAATTCGAAGGTTCTTCTTTATAATTGTTGAGCATTTTATAAAGCAGAAAGTCGGTGATTTCTAGGCACATAGGTTGGCTCGTACACGACTGCGAGTGATTTATTATGCGCGAGACGCGCCGGTAGCATAAAGACGAGCCAGAGCAACGCTTTATTTCAATTTTACAGCTACCCTTTGCTCGTTGCAACTTTATTGCGAAATTCATTTACGTCGCGGCCTAGATGTCCGAGGAGACCCTTGGACTGCCTAAAAGGGCATAAAGGTCGCAATAATTAAAGACACGACGAGTTACGATTTCACTCTTTTAGTAAGGCTAAAAGGGTCCTATTAAGCGACCTTTTATTGGTCAGCTTCATTAGAGAACATAATATTCTTGCAATATTCAGTCTTAATTATTTTTTTAATTAAGACCTTTTGAATTCAACAAATTTGTCATTTTAAATTATTAGTGGTATTTCAAATTTCTTTTCCTCTTTCAATTAGATCAATTAATAGGAAATATTTTTAACTATGACGTAGAATATTTTTTCTTCTAATTATAAATTGATTCTGATTGTCACTTATTTTTGTTTCAGGTAAGTAACCTGAAATCTTACGTAATTTTAAGGACCCCTAAGAATGTTCTCTGCTACGGTGGTAAGTTCGACTAGACGCTTTTTATTCAGAGATAATAACTTCATAATAACAGTTTCAAGCAGAGGATCACAATTCTCTTCCAGTTATTTATAATTCTAATAATAATTTCTAATTTTCTCGTAGCATGATTTTTGCAACAGCCTGTATAACACGGGTGAGTTGCACATATCCTGCATATGAACGCGACCCTCCGCTCGCAATATATTACGCGGCGCGATGTCTCGTGCAATTTACGTACGATTATGCAGATGTGCCCGAACTTCGCCCACGTACTGAAGCTCTGGCCACCAGAGTAAAGTGATAGAGAGAGAGAGAGAAAGAGAGAGGGAATAATTGAGCGACCGACAGCTTGTGGTTCATGGTACAACATACGATTTGATCAACAACGAAGAGACTGTAGCTACTGTAGTTACCGCGTTTTCCATCAATCTCTCTGTTCAAGAGAATTTTCAATCGACGCAAAAATATTGCCAATCAGAATAGTGTCAATTTATTTATCTTTCTGAAACAACCAACCTTCTCGCAATTGAATTGAAATTTTTCTTTCCTGATCGTCTAATTCTTCTCTGATAAATCAGAAATAGATGAGAAACAGTTAAATTTTGCCAGGTAAGGTACATTAAACCGAATGTAATTTCTAACTGAGCATGCAGATTACCAGAGAAGATAATCTCGAACTTGCAGCTTATAGTGCACATTCTTAACATACTCCATCGATCGTAATCAAATTTCCCTCTCCGTCAATAATTTACACGAATGTCATATAGAACAAGGAGATGATAAACGATTGTCTGGCTTTGAAATTAGGTCGTTCGAAAAATTCCTATCGTTATTCAATAGTGACATAAATCAGTCACATTAAAAGATAAGCAGGTATATTGGAATATTTTCGAAATATTTGGAGTTCACCTCGGAGTAAACAGGTAGCGAATGAAAATAGAGCAGTCAGAGAACAAGTTTTACATAAGGTAAAGTTACATTTGGTCGCGGACACGCAGGTAATGCTTTCGCGATAACAGAAAGGGAGCTCGAGGAGAAAATACGAGCGGAAGATAACGGCTGGCTATGTACACGTGTAAGCGTGCAACCCATTAATCCGAGCGTGTCGCGTTGATCTATCATTGGCCTGTAGGCAACAGTGATATACACATCTAACCACGATACATAATAGATCGCGAACGCAGCATGGTACAACGCAAATGCCAGCTACAAACCGCCAATATTCTATCAACATTATATGTACTCGTTTCTTTTTATTCCATACGGTGAGAAACACGCTCCAACCTTTTGTACTTGGAGTGCCAATCTGACTGGTTCCATTTGCCAGCACGCTCGACAGTGATGACAAAATTCTAATAAATCATAATTAACCTGTACGTTTCTGTAACCAGGTATGTCGAGATCCTTTCGAATTCAAAGCAGTAACACACATTGGGACCAACTGTTTAAGCTTCGCAAATTAAAATTTGCCATTTTGTTAATTAAAGTTGAATATTTTTAATTTAAGCTTTTAATATATATATATTTAAATACGCGTGAAATAGAGATGTCTATTATTTTCTATACGCCACTTTTACCTGCCTCTTATTCATGCGTGATGCTACACACGTGTACGTGGAGAACGTGCAGAAACTAGTGGTTTTGTGGCGTCGGGACCAGTTCCTGAATGAGGCTGCGAATGAACCGAGGCATCGTTTACAAAACCTGGATCCCTCTTACACCAGGGTCTTATTTCAGGTTAGAAAAAGAGGACGAAAATGTCTTCATCCGAAGAGATGAAGTCATGAAATATTGTTTCTTTAACGTCACACAGATTGATGGGTAGTTAACTTGGAACACTTTGAGCGTCGTGTTAATCATTTTCTACTATCTTATTTACTCTTCCTATTAAACAAACTTCCGACGGTGGAGATAGGGTTAATTTTAAATTCGATTTTATCTTAATTTTTCTACACTTTACGTTATCGACTCCGGCTCCTTTTTTGACCCATTTCACGGGAAACGGATGGAATCGTGTGTCTGTTAGAAGGTGAAATTCGCAAGCTAGAGAAGGGGGAAAAAATAAAAGAAGAAGAAGAGTTTATATTCGAGTTGCTCGAGCACCGAGGAATTAAACCACTCTTGATTTTAATAGTGGACGAACTTTACTGCTCACCGAGTTTGAAGTTTCAGGTAACTCGATTAATGGATACTCGGTTTGCACGGGATTACTCGTGGCCGTGTAATTGAGTCTAATTCACACTCGTGATTGATGATGAAGCTAACTCGCTGAAAATTTCTACTTCTTAGTTACCCCGACGTTCGATAATTCCTCGCGGTTGTTTCAAGTTGATACCTACTCCTCCTATTTGAGAAATATTCCTAGTTTCCTCTAAATCCTAAGAAGATACATGGAATCATATCCTTCTTATTTTAATAAAATTTTGCAAGTTTCTTTTTTTCTATATGTTTATGCTTGAAAATTGTGTCAGCAATAAAATGCAATATCGGTTCGATACATTTCGCCATTTGTTACGCGAATATCACTGTCTTCGACGTTTCTCCATTGTACACGTGTAACCGCATAGAATCTAACACTCTGAGGTTGTCGTTACTAAATCTTGTTCTTTTTAACCACTGCAAAGTGAAACGAAACTCCACGTGTATATACACAATCATGTAGAAACCTTTTTCCATTATTATTCTTATATTTATCGACTCGAATTAACCCTTTATGGTGTAGAGTCTATGCACACCTGTAACTTTGTGATAGCATATCAAATTTCTATTGTAAATTCAAAACTTTCTTTCGCTTATTTTTACACAATTTATCTCGCTTATTGAAAGTTGAAAAATTTGAATTTTTATTAAAAATATCGGTGAAATACTTTTATCAATGTTAAACCTTGTTACCCACGCTAAGCGTTTGTCCATAAAAGTTGGAAAGCATTGAAAAATAAGGTAAAGATCCAAGTTCCGGAACTGTAAAGCAAGAAACGAATACACCGTTTGGCGTACTTTCAAAGTACAATCTTCTATTGCTTCGCGGAAACGGTATCGCGTGCAAAAAAGGAATCGCGAGAATCTGTACAATTCGTGATCCTCGATGCGAAGCGTTGCAATGGAAAAGGAAGCCATGCATGCACGTATCGCTTCCCTTTCGAAGGATTTCGAAGAACGAACGTGCGTCTAAATGCACGTATCGTGGACCGGATGTCAGGCATTAAGACGAATTAGCGTCATTTATTTAGAGACTAAAAAAGCTGTCGGATTATGCTTGACTGCCCAACGTAACAACAAGACGTGATAATAAGCTAGATTCTGGATCCGTTTTCCTAGAAATAGTTTCGAATAGTTTTCTAGAAACTAAGGTTTCTTCTATTTCTATAAAATTAATATATCATTCAACCCTTAAAGTAACCGAATTTTATTAAATTAAAGTTTATCGAATTTTCGAAATCATTAACCGGTCGGTGAAACGTCAAGGAAGGAAAACACGAGCGTGGAATAGGTTAATTAAAAGGAAATAGTTATATTAAGCGGGCGAGTTGTCGCCGAGTATCGCTTAAAGTAGTCCGATGCGAGAGGGGGTGGCGGGTTGAGCGAAACTTGCTCATTAACGCGCTTATTAAGATCGCTCGACGATTAATTTCAAGCTGTGCAGAGTTATTCACGGCCGAAAGACAACAGAATTTCTCGTGTGCCGGCCTCTCCAGCACGGTAATAATTTCTCACGGAACCGCGTGCATCCGTGTGTGCATTACCTGCGCGATGCTCGGCCCACGCGAAAACGCTTTTGCCACCCAATATATACGAGCCATTGTCTCGGGAATCATTATTGTTGTGCAATGCTGAAATTACGGACGGTTCCTTCGCTTTGTAAGCGAATACAACCCTCTCGCTCCTTCGTTCGTCGGATAAAAAGGGAGAGAAAAGGGAGAGACACGGAGTTCTTAACCCGTGCACCATCGACGATTGGCAAATTGTTTACCATAATGATAATAATTTCTTGACTCGATAGGAGGCATTGTTGTCGGATCCCTTATCGCCCGATTACTTTTCTTTTCTCTAGCGTAAAGTGGTCTGGAATAAAATGTCGATTGTCTTGGATGATTGCCCGATTGTCTTTCGCTGAGAATTATGTATATAGGGTGGATCGAAAAATGCACCGTGAAAATTGCTAATTCTATGTAGAAAGTAGAACAGATAAGTCCTTTGCCATTTTTAGATATAGAGGTTTGAAGGTCAGGTCAATTGGGTTAAAGTACCGTCAAGTAGTAAAATATCTCAAAGATTTAAGTGTCGATGAACGAATAGTGAATTGATATTAATCAGTCGCTCAGACGGGCAACTTTTAAGTAGAGCTTCCCTAGTCCCCAGTGATCGGACTCTCTACATGGTCCGCCGTTCCGAGGGTTAATACTCCTAGCCTATGAATCACACATATCGTGTCATTAACGAGCATTGCACTTGAATAAAACACGCGAGTCACCTTTGTAGTAATCTTAAAAGGACTAGAAAGGTCTCCGGTCCTATATATTTCTGGCAGGTCACAGCGAAGTCGGATCCTGAATGAAATTCTAGGACCAGCTGCTGGAAATTCGTTCAGGATTTACTGTGCTGTCAATTCGCGTCGGGCATAAACGTCCGCTGGAAAAATGAAATGCTCGATTCATTAACGACAATACACGTTACGCTCGTGGAGGCCGTGGATTGCATTACTGACATTTCTATGCGGGGAGAAAGGTGTATCGGTGTCGGCATAAATCTCCGAGCGAACTGCGCGCATAAACATATCCACATGATCGCACCCCGCTGGAAAAAAAGTCCCTCCTACCCCTCTGTCGACCCACGTGATACTGTCTTCTGTTTCAGACGATAGGAACACTGACTCCCTCGCGTTTCGCAATCACCGCCTCTCCTGAACGATGATTAATCTCTCGCGAGGATATCAATTTCGCGACTTGTTTGGATTGTTGGCATTCAACGCTTCTCCGGGGAATTTCGAGTTGCTTGTTCCATGTTGGAATTCTTGCAACTTTCAAATTGACCAAAATAACATGTTTATCTTCAACGAACCTTATCTACTACTTTTGCAATATTCTTTAATTAGATGGATAAATGAATTTCTATGAAACTCCACACGTAATTAATGTGGCAATTCGAAACGTTAACGAGAAGTGTAAATTGGTTAAAGTAAAAATGATAGGAATATATTGATTTAATTTTCTGCAACAGTGTAGGTCAATAAAGGGTCTCGTTAATACGAAGGAAACGCGTCCGTACGTAGGAGAAACTTTGACAGTAATAACTGACAATAACGAGGCTGACTGGCGACGTTTAACGACACATCCAGCGAAGGGACGATGTTCAGCGTGCTACGGGGGCCGTCCTAATTACCTGATTTAATTACCGCGACGGAATTGCTAGTCGTTTCCGTGCCAGCCGTGGCACAATCGTGACACCCGTTACATATCTACGAGGCCGTAACCGAACGCGAAATCGAGCTCGCGACTCGACAACCGATCAATTACCAAGTCTCTCTCTTTATCTTTGTCCTCCTCCAACGATAGTCTTCTTGTCCGCTAATCTCGACTCCTTTCTCCGTCTTCTCCTATTCGATGAGCTACATACATACACGATAATTATCGTGATTCCATTGTTTAAATAACACTGGTCCCGAGGCGTGTCGACGTTATTGCAATTAATCATTCGCAAGGCTTGAGGAGGAAACGAACTTGGTCGTCGTTCGAATAGAAATTTGGAAAATAATTATTGAGATTGCTCGCGTTTGCTGTAAATTTTTTCCTCGTCATTTATAGCCGATAAATTTCAAGTTGATTACTTCTGTTCGAGGCGCGGCGCGAATGCAGATGAGTAAATGCACACGCACACACCGAGTGGAAGAAGTGCAGCGAGTATAGTTGAAGTCGATGGTGAGTCACCGTATGACATTTGACCCCCTCCAGAACACCACTCACCTCGTGGTGCATCCAGAGGTTCTCAAATCACATCTTCCATTTTCGAAAGCTGACATTTTCGAATTTCCAATTTCCAATACCGATCGTTGAAAAATTAATAAATGTCTATTATTCTGAGAAATGATAATATAAAAAAATTGCTAATCGATGTTACGATATCTTCGTTTAATCAAGTTAGAATAGATTCTAACTTTCAATTAAATAATAGAAAAGATATTGAAAAGATAATGCACTTAGCGAACATGTGTCTTGGAAGATAAATCTGTGTTACCCTATCGTTTATCATTCGATCGGACGAAGGCAGAGTTGATCGATCACCGTGGACCAAATGTCATCAGCATCGAAAGCTGCTTCTAAAAATACCATCGTCGTGGATGAAAGAAAAGATAGAGGAGACGATCCAATCGGATCGCCATGCCTGTCAACCTCTGTTAACCTTCCATGTACTTTGTTTTCTGTGGCTCCTCTCTGTCTTTCGTTGGGCTATCTCAAAGACTTGCTCGCTGGCGAAGTTCCAGCAGGTTTCAACTGCTCTCTCGTCACCTCTTCGTGAACTTTAATCACGAATTATCGCGATAGATCAGCGAAAGCGGGTACTCTGATCCCGGATCAGATAAAAATCGTATCTGGACAGTAGATCGGTCCCTCGAAGATCTCCACTTTCCAGGATCTCGAGATTGTGTGTACACATTTTATAGACTCCTGTTGAAGGAGCTTTCGATGGGCACAACTATACATGGTGTTCCTTTTAATTTGAGAAACTTTAGAAAAAAATTCTGTTTCAAGCAAAACACAGGGTGAAAATTGAAATCCCTTCTTATCTTTCAAATTATTTTCCTGTCATTTTACGCGTAAGAGGATAAAGTTCGATGCAACGGCGAGTATTATGTAATCGTATTAAGCACGATTCCGAATCCCTCTCAAATAGAGGAGGAAGATTATAAACGAAAGGCGGAGATCTCTGATACCATTTCCACGAAGCGAATTCTAATTACGATCGATGATGATACATGCTTTTCAACCTGGCTTCTTTTCCTTCCTCTTAATCTCGACGTTATTTGAATTGAAAATAATTTTCGACCGCAGAATAAGAAATACGCTCTGTATTTAAATAATCTGGCAAACAATTCCTTACAATTTCATGTTAAAGCTTCTTTGTAAATATAGCCGCAGAATCATCCAGCGTTGCTTAACAATTTCCTGTTGAATTAATTCATAGTTATAAGTAGACTGCGAATATTTATCTGAAGTGGTGCTAAGAAGTATCATTTTATTATGGAAATTCAGGAAAATTGGAAAATCTTGTCTGCACCTTAAATCAGCAGCAATCACTTCCTATCTTCTATTGTCACTGTCCTCAAGCTTTTCCCAGTATTTTGCTCAATGGCAACCCATGAACCATAAGACCACCTAACTCAGACCTGGTCCAAGCTTTCAGTTAACTATACGTCAGGTTCAGCTTTCTTTAGCGGTCCAGGATATCGCGGTTAAGTGCTTATCAAACGATTCGTTGAGCATCAAGCAAGGATGGCGAGTAATAGCTGGGTAGAATCCAATTTATTTTCGGTTCATGTTTTAGAGCACGATCAGAAAATAGGAATATGGGACGGCCGTGAGGGTAGCAAGAGACTGAGAGATTTATTCGCAAGTTTGTACGTTTTCGCTTCGAGGTGAAGACTAGAAACAAGAGAAGAGACGAGCGAGAGGGATATACGTATACGTGGTAAGGCGGGGGTGCTTGTAAGTTGAACGTCCGCTGCATCGAATATAAATAGCAGACGGCGACGTTCGTCCACTTCGTCTTTCTCTTCTCACCCTTCTGTCTCTTCTTCTTCTTCTTCTTTTTGCTTGTTCCCGCCACTTTTCACTCGGCTTCGACCAATCCCATCGATTCGAACCTAGGAAGATTTCATTAACGACAGGGAAATTCATTTTATATTTCTATTTTCCCTCGCTCTGTTTCACCCATTTTTAACCCTTTACTTTCGATCATCTCATCCGAAGGGGTTTGTTTCTTTAGGAAAAGATCTTGTCTCGATTTTTCTAAACGAAACACCGATGTTCTCCGATCGGGACATCGCGGATGAAAGTTTCTCAGCTGCAGCATCGTGTCGATGAAGTTTGCAAGTGGGCGATTTAAGCCGCACCAGCCAACGGATTATCGCTGCGAGAGCAGAAGCAGCTTGTCTGGTATGCGAAAATCGATAAAGTACATCTACCTCTCGTACCCCCTCATCCACCGTGGAAATTCGTTTGACGTGAAACAGAGACGAAGACGAGCACCAGCCTTCGTCCCGCGGTTTTCCTCCGCGACTTGTATTTCTCTTCGCAACTCGCTCCGACTCCTCCTTGTTCCGCTAGAAAATTCCATTCACTGCATCGACAACTATGCCGAACCGCGTAGACACGCGGAGCAAACGAGTTTTCATTAATAATTAAGAAATTTGATAATTTTGAAAATTTTTAATGTAGTGCATAGCATTGCGAAATGGGATCGATAGTGTCAGCATTTTTTCAGATGAAAACGATTCGAAACGGTGTAGTTATTCTGTTGGAAGGTAGTAGAAGAGAATACAGCAAGGGGACGAGGTTTCAGCACGAAAGGTCGCGTGCGTGTATCCTCGAGGCGGAGAACTGGGTTAGCACGAATCGACGTAATGACTCGCAATTAAAATGAAATCAAAAGCGAATTTGGTCGATGGTTGAATTCTCTTACTCGCGTCTGCGTATATCTTACCTTTCGACAATTAATCCTCGTCAAGGGTTAGAGCGGAATTTTGAAAAAATCAACTTCGATGGTTCAGCTAGGCGCAATTGAAATTCGAAATAGGGACAGGCATTTCGTAATTTTCCCTTCCTTCCCCATAAAGTTTGAGGAAATCGAGGCAAGGAAGTCGAAGCAATCACGAGATCCTGGAAAGGTAGCTACGAAGCAGAAGGAAGGATCAGCTCTTTCATTCTTCTCTGTCTAACCTGCTTGAAGAGTCGATTCTCAAGGGGCACGTAGGTAGCAACGAAGAAGGATCGTTTTCAGCTCCGATCCTCTCCTTTGGTCTTTTCTCCCTTTGATTCGACTCCGCCTGTGGAGCGCAACAGATCGTGGTTCTCAAACACAAATACTCTCCTCGGTGTCTCTCGAAAAAACATACTCTATTTTCTCCATCCCAAATCTTGCTTTTCTACTATGTTAATGATAGAAGATGAAGAATTTAGAACCATGGTTCCCAAGTTTTTTTTTATAATTATAATTACAATTTTTATAGAATTTAAGTTATTCAAAATAGAATATAGAATTTTAGTTTAGAATTATATCGAATTTTAATTATTCAAAAAGAGACAAATTATCATTAAAATAAAGAAAAAAAAAATAATGGGAACCAAGGATTTGAACCGAGGACCTTTAGATTGCGAGTCATGTGTTTTACCACGAAGCGGATCCATGACTCGCAATCTGAAGGTCCTGGGTTCAAATCCTTGGTGCCCAACAATTTTTTTTTTTTTTTATAATTTTTATGTAATAGTTATTCAAAAAGTGACAAATTATCATTAAAAAAAATGTTGGGAACCAAGGATTTAGAATTTCAATTTGAAAGCGATGGAAAATTTCTATGTTTTCTAAATAATTTGAAGCAATCGATAAGGCAAAACATCGTCGTTCGAATGTCTGTCTCCCCCGTTCGAATCTATTAAATTAACCAAAGCGACGAGCTCATCGTCGTGCAGTTGCACGCTCGAAAGCGCGACGCGTGTCGCAGAAGAAGGAGGAAACCGGTGAAAAAGGAAGAAAATAGAGGAGAAACGGCGAGAGAAAAGGGAGGACGAGACGGAGGGCGTAGGTAATTATCCATAGGAAGGTTCAAACTGGAAAGCAAAGTCGAAGGGGTGCCTCTCCCATGAGAGGCGTGAATTACACAGCGAGGCAAGCGAGCCGGCAGACAGGCTCATTGTCCTCCGCTAGTTTAATTAATGCAGCTGAACCGGCAGCCTCTCGTTCCTCTTCTTGCCCTTCCCTATCTCGTTCTATCTCATTTCTTCATCATCCTATTCTTCGTCCCGGCTATTCCACCATGTACACGCAACCTGAAGCTGGGGGAGAAGCCAGCAGGCAAACGCTGCACTTGTCATCCAACGGATTTCAAAGATGATCTGTCAATTAGCGACTGATGAGATTTAACACACTCTCACGAACGACGCATTCTTCCTCGCTTTTCATCCAATAAAAATTACCTGTACACGCATTCATGCCGTCGAAGAATCGAGTTATTCAGCGCAACCAGTTAACTCTGGAACAATGACTTTTGAGTAATCAGCACTTAGATTGCCTGTAAGTTTCATAGATGAGGGAATCACAAAGCACTGTCATTTCTTTTTTTTTTTCATTTTTATTTTCACAAATTTTCCTGATCAAATTCTTTAATTAATCAATTCCTACTGTGATGTTCAAGAATTATAAATGCTTCCAATTTTGGAATATTTATAAAATTTTTTTCTGAATAATTTTCGTGTAATTTTCGGTAGAGTTGTGCCATCTCGTTATTCCGGTACTGGTCTTTCGCGAAGCCACTCGCAACTGCGGCGTAAAGTCAGCCGAATGGTTACAAATTGAAGACGCTAATTTACACACGGTTTCGCACTCGAGCTTGCCTCGCTCCTCCGCCTAGCCTCGCTCACTTGCTTCTGCTTATTAACTCGCGCAAGTTTACGAGCCAGCTTCTAACGGCTAACAAGGTAAACAATGTTTGGCAATTATCTCGGTTAAATGATCCTCGTGAGACGCGGCTGCTGGATACAACAGGCAAGGTAAGAGAAACGATGGAGACAGTCTCGTGTATATTGTCAGCAAGATATCCACTCGCTTCTCCTTGGATTATTAATTTTTTACAAAATTTTTAAATATGTACACTGTCGAGCTAAGTAGGATTCTCTAGAGAAAACGGTACCGCTTCATCTTCTACCATTTTAGAATTATAATTTGACCTAATAACTTGGAACATCCCGTCACTAGACAAACTTTACTCTGTCGCTTCTTTAAAGATTACTTTGATTTTGAAAAAAAGAATCTTTAATAAACATAGTCTTGTTACTTTTAGATCACGTAGGATGGTTGACCATCGATACAGAAACGCGTTTCCTGATTGCTTTCCTGAATTGCTTGCGTAATTACATGAATTATGCCTCGAGAAGTAATTCTCCTATCATTCTTTCTCTCTTCTCTTCTTTTCATCCGCCTAACTGCTTCCTTCTTGGTGTTCGAACACACGCACACCGGCTCGAAAGTCGACTCTCATCTTATGCAAATCGATTAACGGTGCATCCACCAGCGTGTTCTCTCTCGGTCTCTCTTTAGCCGGCTCGATATTGGCTGATAAATATTCAGTGTACGTTCTGGCTGATTATCCTCGATGATTTTCCAAATTAATGCCACTTTAGCGACGATTTAACGAACGAATCGGTGAGTTTTAAATTACGTAACGCGAGTAACGTTGTCTTTTACCAAATTTTTAGATATCTTGACACTTTGATAGCCGGGTACAAGTATTTCTGACTTTTAATCGTTACTTTTTACACCGGTATTCCTCACTGATTAGATACTTGATAATTTTGGAAGTTCTCCGATAATAAATGAAAAATTTTCGAAGAACCTTAAGACTTCTGGATAGTCTTAATGTGCACGTCGGTTTGGATCACCGAAAAATCGATGATCGATCACCTTGAACCGAGTGAACGACGATAGGTGTCAGCCAGTCGCTTTTGTTCGGCCGTTTTTACCGCGGATGCCTCGACACCGGAGAAGCAGACACCAGACGCAAGAAACGGGCAGAGGAGACGACGGATAAAAGAGAAAATGGAAGGAAAGAAAGAAAGGAGAAACCGGTTGGTTGCCTTTCCAGCAGCTGTCTTCTCTGGCCGACTCGAAAAAGATCGAGCGAATGTAGAAGAAACGCTTGGAAGCTCGATCGTTCCTGAAAACGAGGAGCCCCACGGTTTAGTTTCTCCTCTTCCACCACCTCCTACTACTTCGCCACCCTCGATCGCGTTTTATTGCGCTCGTGTAGCTTTCTGCGGTGTGTTCTACCGTGTTACCCGTAAGCCGACACCTTGGATTACGTTTCCAACGGGTTCGCCAGGGAATCAGCTGTTCGACGAACCGACCGATCACCTGTCGAGTTACAGGCAAAATTGATCATCAACCAATTAATACTGCTCGACGATCCTTGATTGAAATAGGAAGTTTCGACAAATCACGTGTGGAGTGATTCCGACAAGTGGGGGTTGAATTGTTTCAAGTGAAATTAGGACAAAATTATTTTAAAAAATTATTGAGATCACCAGTGGGCAGCGCCACGAATTTAATTTAATTTAATTTAATGGAACATTTAGCAGGTGCCTGGGTCTCAGAGCAATTAAATCATTGCACCCAGGGCAGCCAGTTGAACAGAACTCGCCATAGACACCCTGTATAACATGGTTAATACTCGTTAGTTTGGCGGCTGGGGGTTCAAGCGCCTCTTTCCTTATTCTCGAGGAGCATTCAATTATAGACTTTAATCCAAAGGAGGCCGCATTAGCATACGCTGAATAATTTATGATCCGAACGGTTAATCCGGCAATATGTAAATTAATCCTTTTAATTGCGACCGACAATACGAATCGTCGACCGATTTATGTACATATTTACTACGTTACAATTTTGCGACTCGAGGGTTGATCGAAAATGAGAACGAAGGAAAAAAAAAAGACGGCAGTAGATCGGGTTCTATCGCGAATTATTTTGTCTGGTAATTGCTCCGCGAATGATCCACGAAGAGTCGTGTACGCTCGAGCACCCATCGATACACTTTCATGATTTTTTTTATGGAATTCGATGTCGAGAATGGATCTGACCAAGCGTGAATAATCATTTGAAGAAGAGAGAGATTGTACGAATAATTAACACTCGAACCGAAGCGTATTCTGATGTAGAAATTTTGAAAAGTCCTCGAGCAAAGCTGTCACAGTGATTTCAATTATTTTCACGTCATCCGCTCGGTTAGAGGAGCAAAATAATATCTTCGGTATATTAATGAAAATTCGCAATGTTTATGAAAATATTTGGAAAAAGCTTAACAGAGAGGACGGGAAAACAGATTGGAATAAAGAAGTGTCGTGGGTGGGAAAAACTCTGGGATACTCGAGGGGTCATAATTAATTCTCCGTTAATGCCGGTGCGATCCTTTTCATCGTAAATTGCTTCAACAAATTGCTCGAACAAATTATTTCGTTCTAATTTAGCTGGAACGTTAGCGTAACGAACTAGCGGGCTCTCGAGCAAATTGCTTTGCCGTTCAAAAAGAGCCTCGCCAGTGTGTCGTTGCATCAACTCACCTGGCGATATCCACCCACACAAGACACTCGTTTCTTTTCTCGTTCACGCAACGGAAACGCTATTCAGCCGGTCATTAACGGTAAAAGGAGCCAGCTCGTGGAATATAAGAGTATCATGAGAAGAGGAGAGGCAGGGGGATGTCGGGTATACCCCGCTAATTGAAGAGCTTCCAAACGACACCGGCTTTCCATTCGACCCGTGATCCTACGCTTCCCCTTTCCTCTCGCGAAATTGCAATTAAGAATTGTAAAAAAATACGTGTGAACATCGCGCAACGAAACGTTGGAAAGAAGGATAAAGAAGAAAAAAAAAAGGGGGAAGTCTGAAACAGGGAAGAATCGTTTGCTCCTCTTCAAACCTCGTTTCCCTCGTTTCCTTCCTCGATGTTTTACGCGAGCTTTCCCTAACTGTTTTTCTGTAGCCACCTTTTCTCTCCCTTTTTTGTTCCATGAATTTCATTCGTAACACCTGACTGTGTCGATGGCTGTTCTTACTGTTTGCTAGTCGAAAAGATGAAAGACCGAACAGTCGAGGTATCACTGCAATTTTATTTGCAAGAGAATTCATTTATGGGTGACACTTGAATTTCCATACGAATCTTTCATTTATAATTAAAAGAGTATTATGTACTTATTGTAAGGTACTTGGCATTATGCATATTTTCAAATACCTATGTATTTAGGTACCTGAATTTTAATAATAATAGAAAATTCTATTAATACTAAATTCAAGTTGAAAGAATTATTTAAGTATTTAAAATTCTAGATAATAATATCAAATTCCAGTGCTCTACATAACGAGAGCAAAAGCATCAACGCTCTGTTTAGAATCCATGAATAGGAAACAAAGGAGAGAAAAAGTTTCATCGTTCTTTCACGATAGAGGTAAATCTTAGCCTGTCTCGACCTACCTGAGTTTCGACGTGTATTCTCGTGGAAAGATTCGAGTGCATTTATTATTCTCCTACCTCTCTGCTCTCCTTCTTTCGCGGTGAATCACGGTTGAAACTGATGTGTAAGTGTGGGTAAACGAGGCGCGAATTGGGCTTGATTTTTTCCAGCAGGGCGAGAACAGAAGGGATGAACGAGAAGCGTGGATAGGCGGAGAAAAAAAGGGGGTGAGAGAGATTAATTACTGTCATGCACTGAATGGATGCACCTGTGGCCTCGAAGCAAGCTTCATCTTTTTTTTTTTTTTATCGGGTGCTCCAGGAAATTAACCTTCCCTGCTTGCCGTTTGAATTCTCGAGTTTTTACGGCTCTTTATACGTCGCTTTTCCCCCTTTTTCCTTCATTTGTGTGTCTGTGTGCGAGGTATAACAACGATTGAAATAGACACTCACTTTCCTGTTTGATATTCTTCTAATTGCAACCTTCTTCTCTTTCGTTAGTCTTCATTAAAGAAAATAATTATTAAATGCACTAATTAATTGAGTGCCTTCGATGAAGAAGAAAGTTGAACATTCAATTATCAATAACACTTCAAGTGTATAAAATATAAAATAATAATTTGTACATTTAATTTAGGGGTAATTGTATGAAATAATTTTGTTTTAACAGTAGAAGAAAATTTGTGAGGATAAATGATTAAAATTCTCAGCGATTGAATAAAAAAAATATAAAAAAAAGGATAACAGGTGGATGATAAAGATTCTCAGGTTACACGTTCTCAAGAAAAACCATCCACTTTGTGCAGTCTCTTGAACGTTGTACGTACAAGTCGTACCCTTCCTAGCCTTCTTTTCTTGTCAAAGCAGAGAACATTCTTCCGCCTCTGTGTGACGCGAGCCGTAAACCGTATACCTTCGCTACAACACCTTATCACTCTTCAATAATTCGAAGATAAGCGTCGTTATAACTCCTCGAGCTGTTCAGTCTCCCGTAAAAAGGGTTCGCGATCACTCCTTTTTGCTCAAAGAAAAATATTAATATCAGTTTCCTGTTTTAAACTGTTGGCGAATAAAAACAAAATTGAACTATAACGTAAGCTCATTTTATTCTTTAACGAGTGCAACGATGCACCGACCTAAGTGCAAGTGCACTGTGGTTCTTGATGCACTTTACCTTTTCATATAAGATGTACAGCTAAAGGAAAGACTTATGCTTTATGAAAAGGGGTGTGTAATTCTATGACCAGAAGGATCCTTAAGTTCATTAGATGAAAGATGAACTACGTCATTGATTGCAGAAGTGTTAATTGCTGTAAGATGTTAGCCAACTTTTCTATAGTAAGCTTCTTCGTTTCTCGAGAGAAACTTGTACAGTTTTAACTTCTCTACACCGTTTGAATTAAATTAAACAGAAATGGAAATTCAGTATTTAATAATTGAAACTTGACATTTGTAAAATTCTAATAAATAATTTTTGTAGCAGAGCAATATAAAAGTGAAAAATTTGAAACATGTTCTAATTAATAAATATTTTATTCAGTAGTGATACAATTGTTGAAAGTTATCGTTAAATCGTTCGTGTAATTTGTAATAGCCTAGTATTTCATATAATTGAAAGTTTAATTAGTTGAATGTTTGTTAAGGTTTGAAATATGCGAAAAAATTCCTCTATTTTTAATGCTTGAAAATGGTCTTAAAACTGGGAAGGCTGACTAGAAGCAGCCCTTAATAAATTTTACGACACGGAAACTTGCGCGCCGAGTCAAGATAATAATTAATTTCCCGGCGTATTTTCCAACGAGAATATCCCTTTATGTGGGTTAAACGTAGATTTAATTATATTATATTAAAACTACTATATACCTTTAATATCGTCGCCATGATATCCCGTGAATGGTAATTTAATTTCTCTCACAAAGGTATGAAAATTATAATATCCATTCATGCTGCACCATCCACCCCTTCCGCTTTCTCACTCCCCCTCTCCGTACCTTTGACAACGAGCAATTGCGTTTGCTCGGCCGTTTCGTTGATAAAAATATCAAGTAATATTTTCTCTCCGATCTGAACGTTAATCAAATGATTTTAACACCATCCCTTAATTTAATTTTAAATGAACATCGAATAATTACGGTATACTTCCGAACTATTAGGACATAGACTTTTCTCTAAAACATAGTTTCACCTATTTCATCAGCAAAGTGTTAAGAATTCATTTTGAACATAAGGGTGGCTTTACAGTTGACCACCCTCCGAGCCCCTATTTTACGATTGGGTAACAACGAATCCTCGGTGGTGGGTGTTCCAGGGTGGCAGCCCATACACGTTGTATTCACGATATGTAACTATGGAAAAGGAGTCAATGTCGCGAAAGGATCGTAGGTGAATCGTGAGTGTGTTTGTAAGCGTTATAGTGTACGGTACGGGCAATGTAGGGACAAGAGAGGCGATATATAATGTTCCGCGATATTAAACGGGACGCATTCCACCGAAGCCACCCTATGGTCTCTGCTATGAATGCTTCTACGACCCCCATCTCCTGTCTCACCCTTCTGTCCCCACCCGACGCGACCACCCACCGAAGCTGCCAGACCTGGCCTACTCGACCAGGGCTACCCCCGAATGGTTATACGCCAAATTTACAGCTCAGCCAGAACCACCACTACCCGCAAACGCGCCATTTACCGTACCCCAGCACCTCTGGCAACCGCTCCGGATACGACGCCCTATGGATACGTTTGCTCAAGGATAAAGCTGATCCGAAAGATTCACAGCTGTCGTCGATACAGTAAGAACTATTTGCTTTTTTTTAAACGGATCAACTCTGCCGAAATATACTCGGTACTCAGATAAATATGAAGTGATTACAGATTTATCATTCCGAAGGGTTAATACACTTTATGAACAAACTGTATCCACCGTCCCTTTGATCGACCCCCGTCTTCGCAGCCAGACACGTCCGGAATCGTCGCAGACGAAACGAAAAGGAGGCAAGAAATTTAGTTATGTAGGGGGCACGATCCGTGTGTCGGCGGACAAGGACGCGTCCCGGGGTCTCCCGTGACCGGCAGTAGCCACGACATTCCAAAATGCTTTCCACCCTCCCTATGCTCGAGTTCCTGCGCCGTATCACGGCTGACCCGGCCATTCCCTATCCTTCATCCGCGCATTTCCATCCCTCTACCGGGCAACCCCCGTCGAGCGGTGGGCACACACCGAATGCAACCATGCGTCATCCGCCATGATCTATGCTTTCTGCCGCGCTGGCATTACGCTTGCCCTGCACACGCGATCGCGCGCGTTACCTATGTGCACGCACGCATTTACATAAGGACGTACACACTAGCCCCGTACGATACAGTCGGGGTCAAAAGTGAACTGTGCACGGGTACGTACCGAATTTATGCTTATGGCAGTTGAACTGGATGTTCAAGGGTGGAGGGTGTTTCCTTTGGTGTTTGCTAAAGGGATGATGCGGTAAGAGCACTTAGATGATCCTTTTCTTGGATGTAGGACAGCTAAGTCCGAGGATGGACAATATGTTTGGTTTGGTTCTTAGGACTTGCCAGCACTTGCGAGAAAGTTATTGCGGATGATCCCTCTGGTGGGAAGTGTGGGAACTAACTGGCCTGTGGTTTTAGCTTATTCTAGGGATAAGGATAAGGTACATCTGTATGGTCCTTGGCTACCCTTCGATTAAGGACATAATTATTATCCTGAGGTTTTCCCTAAGTTCTCTCAAAATCGAAAGCAAATGGCAGGTGAATCCTCCCTTTATCCTTAGCTTTAATTAAAGGTATGGTCACATGGAACTTAGTTAAAGGAAGGTGTAGAGAATGAAGCAATTTAATCAAAGCAATTTTTGACTGCGACTGTATATGAATTCAGTGATTATACACGCATCGACGGAGACATATCGCACTCGTGTGTGTACCTCCCTTTATCTCCCTCTCTCTTGTTGGCTCAGCTCGTGTCTCTATTAAAGCTACGCTCATTTTCAGCAGTCTGCATATTGTGTCCGCACACAACCCCTACCCACTGACAAACACGAATATTCAGTGAGCGGCCCACCGCTGACCAGCCGTTCTCGCGTTAACCCTTTTGCCTGTTATACCGGCTCGTTGCAAAAGCCTTTGGGTATTTTTTTTTATCATTGATATTTTTCCATTAATTTACTGGCTGATCTGTGCCTAATCGATGAAAAATTCTCAAAAGAGCTATCCATGATTTTTCAAAGGACACAAATTTGTCTTTTGTATTATCGGACTGCTACTGTACATATTAAGGAATCATAGACAGATTCACCCCTCAGACACGACTGTTAAATCTTTCTCACCAACATACTCCGAATACTTTGAAGATTCTCTCGAACTGGCCTCGAAGATTAGAATCTTCCAAGTGGCTAATTGACACGTATCTGTATTAACAAGCGTGTCGTTAGATCGATTCCGTTGTTGCGAGTCAGTGTTTTCGGAGATTAGAGGATCGCGTGGAACGCGACAGGATGCAGAGTTTCTCCTGCATTCGGTGGTATCCGGTATTGCGGTTGGAAGCGAGGGGCAGAAGGGTTCATCCGGGGGCTTAACGTACACACTCCACCCCCGGTAGGCGGAGTGTACCGCCTACGAGCAACCCCCACTTCTAGCTACGGCACTGATACGCGATATCAGCGAACACTTGTTGCTCCAGCGTATAGAGATTCTGAGTTGGCCGCGCCAACGAGCGTGCCCTGTGCCGCGTTTTGCTCACGATTTTTCATCCGCTGATTTTTCCACCTCCTCTCGTCACTCATCAACCACCCTCTCCGCTCTTTCTCTCTCTCTCTCTCTCTTTCACTGTTTGCATCATCTTTCTACCACTATGAATTTTCGCGCGCCCCTATAACGCCTGTCTGGCGGCGGCAACGATATTCCAGGCTCGAAAACGAGCCAGCCGCGGATTCCATCGCGTGGACCAGCTTCGAGTTGGAGAAATGCAGCTGCGCGGTTGTAAATCTTCTCTTCCGGTGTTTATCGAATTTCTAAACGAGAAGCAACTACTTCATTGATTGTATATATACATATATACATATATTTGTTGTCGATGAATCGAACAGGGAAGACAGGTGGTTTATGGTAATGCAGTGGATCTGTTTGATTGTTACAGGCAGTGCGGTGGCTGCAGCCGACACCATTTCCGCGCCGTGGACTCCAGCGAGTTCCGGGCCGCCGCCCGACGCGAACGGCTCCGGCTCGGATACCAAGAACCTCGACGTTGGCGAAATTAGCGATGTAAGTTTTTGTTTAATTAACAATTCAATACCTACCGGATGAGCGGACTTACTCGTTTCTTTATCAAGTAGAAGCTGTTGATGTTGCATCCTTCTGCAATTCTGTAGTTTTCTCAGAAAATTTCAAACAACATTCTTGCTTTATTATTAGAACAGCGATTAATGGATTCTTGGGTAATTACTAATGATTACCAGTGGTAATGATTGGTGATTAATGATAGTTGATACATGTTGAATACATGTGAAAAACTTTGCTGATTAATTTATTAATAAAATGCAACAGAGTTAATAAACTTGGTAAGAAGAATTTTGATTCCACCATAAGAGTTTGAAAGATCTTGCTAGATGTCTTGATATTTTACAGGACGAAAAAGACTTATCGGCAGCAGACGCGGAGGGTGTATGGTCACCGGATATCGAACAGAGCTTCCAGGAAGCTCTCACTATATACCCACCATGTGGTCGACGCAAAATCATCCTGTCCGACGAAGGGAAGATGTACGGTAAGTCGAACAATTACCTAGCAAATCTCCTTTCCATATTTTTATGGGGAAATTGAAATCATTCGAAAAGAGATATATCACCCTGTTTCAACAGAAAATATCAAATCACTTCCTTATTTGATTTATTATTTATTTGAATTAAAATGCCTGTTTTATACAGTGAAGTTGTTTAAATTTTAATTAATTTTCAAGAAAAAGTCATTCTAAAGGGTAGAGTAACATTTGAAAAGGAGCTTTGCTTCTTATTCAGATAGTGTAACGGTGGAAAAGTGGTTTGTGTTCTCTTTAAAAGAGTCCTCTACATAGTTCTCAAATAATATCCTCGCGAAGGGAAAAGGATCGTTGCACGAAGGATCCTGCTGAGGTCCTTGTGCTTCGCGTACCCCGATGGTAGAAATGTCCGGACGGTCGTCGTTATTGCTCGATGCTGAGGTCAGTCTACGTGACCGAGCAGATATTGCCTGCTACGACCACCGCTACCACCGTAGTCACCACCATTAACCACCATGAGTTCTCTGCTCAGGCAATAATGCCACGCCTCGAAAGATACCCCCTTTAACCGGTATCTTTTTACCAATATACTTTCCTTCCTCTTTAACATTTTTTTCTATCTATTTTCTTAACTCATTAACCTTTTGCCTGATGCATGTGGAGGAGTTGAATCATTTAGTTCAAAATTTTCATCGAAATATTAAAAAAGATTCATCTTATTAGAAGAACTATTTATCTAACCCTTTGCACAGCTCAAATTTAATTATTCCTTCAATAGTTTCTATTTATTTCGTTTGAAAAGAACAATTAAACAATTCCAAGTCTTGGTGATTCTTGGATACCCCAGGTTTTTCAGTTGGTCGCAGGTTTGAATCCTATTCGTTAGGTCACAATGTCGCTTAATTTTCGAAAGCACACGGCCAAAGCTGTCCCTGCCTGGGTGGCAATTCAATCTTGACCCATGAAAACGAAGCTTAATTCGAGTCAGCTTCGCTCTCGACGAGCTTGCGTACGAAAACAAGAAGAACGACAATCGACAAAGCCTGTGTCATCGTTTCACGAATACTTTTCAATTTCATCAACATCCAAAATTGTTTCTATTTTGTTCTGAAAATTATGTGTTTAAGTTGAATTGCAAAGTGGAAGTCGTGAAATTTCAAGATCGATTCGACAGTGTCTACGGGAACGAGGAAACGTCGACGTCCGTTCAACGGATGGAAACAAAGGATAACGAGGCGCGAAAATCGCTTAACGCGATTGGCCATCGATCCTATGGGAAACTTATCTTTCCCGTTGTTCACTCGCCGAGCCAATAAAGGATCCCTCGGCTTTTCCACGGGATTAAATATCTCGGGGCAATTTACCTCCTTCGACCTGCTCTTCCCTGTGAGGCTTTCTCGCCCTCTCCTCCTTGTTCTTCTTTTTCCATCAAGATCGACGACTCCCACACTGAGATTTCTCCACAAAAGAGCAATCGTTTCTCTGACGGCAGAGAAACATTCTGAGAAAAGAATGCTCTTGCTTCTCTTTTTCTTTTTCACCCCCTTTTCTTTCATTTGCGAATCGATCGATTTGTTCTTCAAACTTGCACATTTCTCTTCGATTTTCCCCTTTAGTTTCAGAGTCAAAGTTAACCCTTTATGCACTTATGTATATTTTTCTCGTGAATTCAAAATTTTCCTCAAAAAATTAGTTGGTTTTTTCTTAGATGTATAAATAGTAATCACTAGAGGAAATACCTTCGAGGAAAGCATTCATTTGCATAAACATTCGCGGCGTAGATTTACCAGCACGACACTGGATCCTTTTTCGTTCAAGCTTTTTCGAGGTCTTTCGACAAAGCGAAAAGAAACGGTTCTTCTTCGTCGTAGGGTTGAGCATCCAATAAACTGGTAAAAATAAAAGGATGTACGTCCTCTGGAGCATGGCAGAACGTTTACTAGAAGAGAAAAAGTCTGTAGCTGCGGTCTAAGAACGTTTCCAAGCTTCTGCACCGACGTGTAACTTCTTTCACCTGGGTCAATGTTCTGCAACGAACCTTGTAACTAACATTTCTTGCAAATTTTTCTTCTCTCCAATCTTGCATTCGCTTCTTTTCACTTGACGTGATCTCAACTTTGCCAAATAATAATCAACCGTAAAGTATGTCGATGCAATGATAAAAAGAAAGTTGGGAAACTTGTGTTTGAAAATTAGATAAAGGTGTGAGAAGTATAAAAATTGGAGAATTATCACCTACGAGAAAATTACAAACAATTATTTATTTGAATGAATTATGAACTGAGATTATCGTGCAACGTACCTTTAAGTTCATGTGTCGACTCATAGCGTTCAAAGTAGAGGCAGGAAATGATTTCACGGCAACTTTATTTGAAACTTTCACGCGCAGGCGAGAGGAAGTGAGCGAACGGCAAAGATCAGGTAGCTAACCGCCTCGAGACCTATATAAACATATAAATCGTGAACTCACCTGATCTTTCCCGTAGGCTGTCAGTACCTCTTATACAGTGTGTTCAATTCGCACCGAAATTAATGAGAATAGATTGAAATTGTATTAAATTAAGTTTTCATAATCAAACTTTGATAATTTCTTGTACCACTTTGTCTTACCAAAATTATAATGAATTTTAAAATTTATAAATTTCAATTTCAAAATTAATTTGATAATATTAGCAAAAATCATTACAGTTTCTAATAAAATATTACTGATCATCAGTTGTAACAAATAGTGAATCAAAGTGAACTGATAATTCCAGTATTTCTCTATTGTTTCATTTATTTTCTAATTAGCTGAAATTCAATCATTTTCCTTTGAGAGGATCCAGTGAATCCATGTTCAAAGACACGCTAGAATGGTGTTTATCTGATCGCCGATAACACGCAGAGACATCTGTTACGAGCGTCCTCTGAAATCTGATGTATCCTGGTTTATGGGTCATCGAGTTGATCCACTCGACGAAATCGTAACACAGTGGATGCTGTGAATCGGTTCGTCTGTATTCCGATTCGCAGGGATCATTTCTGAATGACGATCACCGATCCTTTGTCACAAGATAGCCTTGTAACGGAATATTTGGAAATGATAAAACACCGAAATCCGTCAACAATAATCGAAAATAATGACAATTTTCCATAGATAGTACTTTTTCAATACATGGAAGTTGCTAATTTTTAGCTCTGGGTTAAGATTGATCCAGCATCCATCTTTCAATTATTTATTCATCCCTGATTTCTTAGAACACAAAATTTTTTCTTGTTCTTTGTAAAATAGAAATTGCATTTTTAAAAATTCTGCTTCATAACTCGTATGATTCTCTGTAAAATGTAAAGTCTTCTTCGGAGACAAAATCCTATTCCATTTCCGTTTCCGTTGAAGGCAGAGGAGACAAGCAGACAATGAGAAAGAGGAAGAGGGGGAATAAGGGAGCACGAATGTGGTATGGAACAAGGTTGTGTCGAGGGTGGAAGAGGCAGTGTCCAGTTATTGACCGGCGGAAGGAGAGTGTCTCAGCCGTCTCCAACGCTTTCCCTTGCAATTCTCAAACCATCCGCTAGACAAGCGATATTTTCATGGCCATTATTTAAACAAACAAAAATGGGGAACCAATAGTCAAAGAAATGAGTTGGGTTAATTAAATACTGACCGCTGAGGAAGTATCTTCGACTATCTTCCTTTTTTAAGACAGTAAAAATGGCATATGGTAATTATGATAGGAAAAAATGTTGGTATTGTTCAACGATAATTCGTTGGTTAGATAGAAAAAAAATGAGAAGAATTTCGTAGGATAAAATGATTCGAAAGCGTTTCGTTGGCAATTTCGATCGGTCTTTCATCTTTCTGAGATGCGATGCCACCCTCGGATCCCTAAGGGTTTTCGTCCAGTCGTAAGGACGTCCACTCTACTCTTTTTCGGTGCAGGACAACGATCGACGAGACTCTTCCTTCCTCGATATCCGATCCAATAATCCGATGCCGAGACGTCGTTGAAGCGTGAAATTATGGCCATTGACACGGTACCATGGATTCTTCTCTTGGGAGATCGGCATTCAGGTTGAAAAGACGCGAAACAAGTCGCAAAAAAAGATAAAACTGTCTTCTCGAATCGGTCATAACTAACGATACAATCGACACGAGTATCTACATATTTTTATATTATCAAATTCACGATATTAACTTTTAATTATTATACAGTTTTGTATTGAGATTCGAAGAACGTGTCTTTGAAAATTATTTTTCAAAAATCCTATGAATTTTTTCTAATAAATTTTTGATAATTTTCTTGTGCAAAAATAATGAAAAATATGGACCCTCGGTGTCCATTAGAAGAGATTTCGAATAAAATTTTCTATCGTCCTCTTATCAGTAAATTGTATAACAAAGAAGTGGAGAGAAAATTGCGTGGGAGGAGGAAGAAATACAGAGAAAAAGGGCACATAGAGAGGCACATACGCAGAGGCAGAAGGATAAGAGGACGAGGGATGTAATAATCTGCGTCCGCATTGTCCGTCTTGCCAGCATGGCCGAGTCCTTTGACATCTCGTGGAGTTTAATTAAACTTGAGCGTATAATAGCTCCCCGTCGAGAAGGCGAGTCGAGGTCCAACGTTGTCGTTGTCCGACGCCTGCTACCGAAGCGTCGCGTCTAACATTTCGACGCCAGCCACCGCTACCATCCTCGTCGTCTTCCTCTTCCTCCTCCACCTCCACCTTGTCGTTTTGTCCCTTGCCAAACACGTGACATCCGTCCTATGCGAAAACCACTTTGACGCTGTTATTGTATCATCCTCCAGACTGCATGTTCAACCTTTGAACCTTAGGTTACGAGTTTGACGTAACGCCACTGGATAATTTCCTCCTCAAATATTTCTGATAAACGTTTATACCTAGCTTCTGCTTTACAACACGGAATTTACTCGTCTCCCAATGTGGGTCATAAAAGATCCTTGAAAATGGCGAGGATTCACTCGGTGTTCTAAATGAGCAGTTTACCCCCGGACGGCGGACCATGGAGAGAGCCAGAATTTTAATTTGATTTCATTGAAAAATGTCTCGTTTCAAATTCAAAGGGATTATTAGCCCATCGTTATACATACGTAAAGAGAAAGTAGAGCAATCTTTGAAAGTAGCTGAAATCTTCAGTAACCCGGTAGAAACGTTTCATCCAAGAATTTTTCCTCAACCGGACATCAGAAATGAAAGAGAAAAGTAAGGTCTCGTTCAGCCAAGAAAGCAGCCAAGTATTTTAATTAGCGCAACTACGTCGTTTCATATTTGTACAAGCACTGAAGCAGCCGCTTTACCATTCCGGGAAGTAATGAATATTAATTCGTAGCAGTTACACCCAGTAGTTACACAGCGGATGAGTTGGCTTGTATCTCCTTTCGAAAGGAAACTGAGCTTTTCTTTGACCTTTCTTCCTTTCCCCAAGCGTATTCTAATTTCACTCGCCATTTTACACTGGCAATCTTTCCCTGTATCCGGTTTCCTCGTTAGAGACGTATGAAAGATCTACTTGAATTTTCTTCTTCTATGCTGCTTCTCTTAACACGTTTGTTGCAGGGCCTTAGAAGAGTGAAATTAGAAATGTGCCAAAATTTTCAGAAAATCCATTTCAATTTCCACATTTCTTCCAACTCATATTTCAACAAGAAATTTCATTTCCTTTTACGTAGCTTAAAAGTTTTCAAATTACTAACAATTCCAAGAAAAGCATCCCCACTGTATTTTTATCCTTCATCCAGTCTGCTGGTATTTTGAAATAAATGCAAAACGAAATAGCAGATAATCAAGCACGCGAACGTCGGGTCTTGAAAAGAAAATTGATGAAAGAAATCAGATGTTGAGGGTGAAAAGCAAAGTGAAAGAAGAAAAAAATGACGTTCGAGAGAAACGTTTGAAAGGGAATCAAAGGCGATAGAAGGTGGAGGGAACATAGCAGTCTTGTGCAAACTATGCGCTTACTCGAAAGATCGTTTCAAGGTTTACGGAAGGTGTATAATTCCGTTTATCGTCCTCGTAAATCCGTGGATATACACTGGTTGGTTTTCGCCCTTCCTTTACCTTTGCTTCACCCGGCTACGCTGCCTTTAATCCCTTTTCATTTTACGACCACCTTTTACGAGCCGTCTTACTCAAATCTCTTGCATCATTCTGCAGATTTTGGAAGGAGGAAACTCGAGGAAAAAACACACACGAGAAGGTAACGCGAAACATTCAATAGTATCTCTTGCAAATTTTCCAGCAATTCAATTACTTAATTCATTCGATGCACTTGGAAACCTTACAGTGGTCGATGTACAGGGTATTAACTTTGAAATTCAATATTTCATTATTTCTTAATATAACATTCTGTTTAAAAGTTGAAGGTAATATTGGTTGAAGGGTGGTTCTACTTGCAAAAGTACCCTGTGCTACCTTGTATATTTTTCTTAGTGTCCTTCTGCTTTTCTCTCAACCCTTGCTAATACTCCTCCTACCCTTCCTTCTCTGCTACTCTCGTTCGAACAACCCCCATACTTTTACACCGCTAACTCAGTGAGTTCACGTTTCCTGGAAATCACGAGTGTCCTCCTGAGTCTCTGTACATTCGTATCGTCGTTTATGTCCACGGGAGAAAAGACAGAGGTGAAAATGTAATGGAAAGAGAATAAATGAATATTCCGGAGCGACTGGAAAAAAAAGAAGCGTTTATCTCTACCAAATTTTTGTATGAAATTTTGGAGAATTGCGTGCAGATTTGATGTGAAGAAAACGTGTCTACCCTCGCGTGAGCAAGCTTTACCGATAGAAAATTTATTTTCCGGTTACAGCCACAACTTATCCGGCCCGCCTTCACCTTTTCACCACCCTCCATTCAATTTCTGATCACCGACTCGGAACCTTCGCTGTTTTCCTGGATTAAACTGACAATGTTCCTTGATAAACGGTGGCTACTTGATGAAATTTTCACCACTTTCTTCTTTCGGATCTCAAACCGAATTTACCCTTTCAAATTTTCAACGAAAATGGAACGAACTATTTGAGAAAAGATTATTAAAACAAAGTCAGGTAATTCGGTGACAATTCGAAAGTAAAATTCGTTTTTCGTAGGAATGGAATTATATCGTTTGCAGCGTGATAAATTGATTTCTCTACTGTTTTCCAGCTTTTTCACGGCACACTCTCTCCGGGTTTTAATAGAAATTCTATACTTTTTTTACTCGTTGATAACAAAAGAATTTATTTAAATAACTTCAATATCTACCCTTTTTCACTTTTATAATTTTCTTCTTCTTTCTTTTTTTACGTTTACTTATTTTATTTCACAATTTCGATTTTCCACTTTCTAACGAGGAATCAGCCTAACGTGGCATGTTTTTCGCCGCACCCAGCAGCGGATAGTATGAACATACGAGGGTAGCAAAGCAAGAAGGAAAGCGTGAGAAAGATAGAGACAGGGTACCGAGGGCAAAGGGTGCGGAGGAGAAGGGTGGTCGTGTGTCGAGGGCTCACGATACCCCTTCCGTCGTTCGTCCTTCCCGTGGATAGGGGTTGCCACGGGCGGAGGGTGGCGAAACTATGCGAAGAATGTGCAATTAGTGAACAGAGAGCACGGAGGGTGGAGGCACGGGTTTCGAAGGATAGGGAGGGTGAACGGGTCCCGGGAAGGGAGCCGGAGCCAGCCTCTGGTATGGTGTACCATGACGCTGAATCGTATCTGTGTTGGTGATGATGTCGCTGGTGGTGGTACCGTAGCAGTGAAGAAAATGGAAAGAAAGGAAGATGGATGGAATGGCGGCCAGGGATGATAAGAAGAAGAGAGGAGTCGCTGGCAGGGGGGAGGGTTTGTGCCAGGGATACAAGGGTGGGGGTCACCGTGTCAAGACGCGAGAGGATCCTCCTCCTAGCGCAAGGACACTTATCGACTTCTATCTACTCTCTCCTCGTCTTTTCTTCCACCATACATCAGAGCGAGAGAGAAAATAGAAGGGAGAACTTTTGGTGTATCAAAGCTTTGAAAAGCTCTGTGTTAGTCGCACCGGGATTTCTTGCTGAATGGTTTTACCGGATCAGCTGCTCTGACGACTCACTCCATTGCACTAACGCATTCAAATTCGTCATGTAAACGCAGTAATCCCGACAATTTCAGGGGAGTTTTCATTAGCTCTCTGTATTGGGTGCTGATTGAAATTCAACTCTGAAAATATTGATTCAGCACCTCGACATTATATCTCAGGGTTTGCTATATATTTTAGAAATAGATTTTTATACGTGGCTGTTCTTTAAAATATTCTTACGTTAAATAAACTTTTCTTAGAGAAGAGAAAATTGAATGGCTTGTAGGAACTCTGTTAGCAAACATGTTTCCATGGTAAGGAGAACAAGATGGAGGTAGTAAGGTAGGTGGAGTGCAAGCAGTGTGAAAGGAGCTCTAATCCCCAGTTTTCGAGTATCCCTTGACTCGATCGGATTGCTCGACGATTACTAATTGACTAAACGAGCTTAAACGCACTTCGCCACTTGGAGGGCTCCGACCATAGGGCACTGTTTGCGAAGCATCGATTAATGACGCCACTTGGCGGTAAAGTCCAGAATACCCCGAGGACCACTGTTACGTTGAATCCTCGACATGTCAAAAGCAATCCCTTCCGTCAACGTTCGCCAAGTACCAAGATCCTTCATCCCTTTACCTTTACCAACCTCTACGTCATCTCTATACATTCCACTTCTCTATAAAATACTATCTAATTACACACGAATTATGTAACACATCATTTGGGTACTCTGTTTGATAATTAATTTATCGTTGATTAGTTTCTTTCAATTAATAAGATTTGAGGTTGAACAATTTTTATTATATTTCTACGACGACTATACCAATTTCTTAAATGCTATTTCTTTCTTTTAGAACAAGAAAAATTTGTTTTATTTATTCTAAAAGCTTTTAAACTGTCTTGTATTCACAATGCTTGATTCGTTCTACTGAATTATCTTGAAACAAGGATCTCCTCTACAAACTATACATGTTGCTACAATAAACTATCCTTTTTTTAATACTCCTAGTGAATGTCTGCTGGTAAGCAGTTGGAAATAGAGAGGGATAGCTTTGTTCGTGCTTGTTACTTGGAGAATCGGAATTATAATGACCCTTGTTGTTAAATTGAGCATCAGTCAAGTGATTTACGTTGATTGCTTGTCACGTCGTGCGTTCTATTCTCTCTCTTTCTCTTCGTATACACCTTAACTATAATTTTCCTTGCTGAAACTATAGAGTGGAGCAGCATTGTCCATCTAAATTGAACAAAATTGCTGTTTTTATTATTTGTAATAATCTAAATAACAAGTTACATGACAAATTAGATGACTTGGTATAGTCGTCGCAAAAATATAGTATTGTCATCCAGTAGAGTGACAATCTAATAAATTCATTTAGCATCTTCGTTGAAATTAATTAAAGAAACATATTTCTACCTTGTCAGTGTTCAATATACGAACATTCTGAGGTATTCATTCTTTTTTCATAATTTCGGTCGTTCGGTGACCAGTGAAGAAATAAATGAACCGTAAAGTGGATCTTGGCAGCAATCTTTTCCTGCGAGGAGGAAGTCGAGCAACCCCCAGTTGCAACCCCCCGGCCCGGTTCGAAGAATGTTCGACCTTCAAAAACAGAGAAGGAACGCAAGCAGTAGTGGCGCGTGGTTCATAGCGGGCCATTTAACGGTCTTTGCGAAATTGAGTCATCACGCGGTTCGCCTGGAATCTCGAATATTTTCCTCCCGATGCTTCAGAGTTCTCCGTGGCCCCTCCCTCCTGCATCCTCCCTAGTCACACCAGCCTCCTTTCCTTCTCTTTCCCTCCCTTGCCATTTACCCCTTGCTCTCACTCTAGCCTCGTCTCCTTTGCTACTTGTGCACCCTCGAGAGGTCTTGAGAAGCTGATCAAGGATGAAACCAAAGTGTCTTTGCCTTGTTTCCTCGATTTAAACAATGATATCAGACCTGCTTGCGAAAGGGTTAACGAGCAAAGTTATTTTACGATTGTTCACAGGGTAGGTAATTTAAATGATGACGAAAATAAAAAGGAAATTCACTCTGGAGGGGTGGAATTATTTAATCAGAGATTTACCTTGGAGGGTGCAACACCGATTCTTTCAACGCTTCACATGGTTCGATAAACCACAATAACAGGATTTATGTATGAATATTGAGAAATAGGGTGGCAAATGGCGCACGATTCAATCGATCGATTTTCGTGATGAAAAACAGCAGTGGAAAAAAAGAGATAGAGAAAACGATATTCGGTGGTGAAAATCTGTCGAGCATGCAAATGGAACATACTCATTGTCGACGAAAGACCCTCGCGGATTTTCATCGACCCTCGAAAACTGAATGCACTCGATTAATTCGAGTTCACGTTCGTTTCTCACCCTCCATTCTCGCTCTCGCTCTTTCTCTCCCTCTGCACCCTCTTTAAATTCAGATTGCTCGATGTCAGACCTGCGTGTAATCGTTGCTATATGATGTGTAATTATTAAATAACCACTCTTTTCAATCACGTGAGACTAATAACTTGTCGATTATTATATAAAAAAATTTCTGTTTATAAAAATTCAGGGCTGATATATCTCTGCGTGCAAAGATATATTGAAAATGATAAATAAAATTTGTCTTTTTATTTAATAATGACACTATGAATATGTTTTTTGTTACAGGACGTAACGAGCTGATCGCTCGTTATATCAAACTGAGAACGGGCAAAACGAGAACGCGAAAACAGGTCTCCTCACACATACAAGTTCTCGCCAGGCGAAAACTTCGCGAGATCCAAGCAAAACTCAAAGTGGTAAGTATCTATCTACCTCTTCTTTCCTTCGCTTATTTTAGTTTCATATTTTCTATTATTTTTTTTTTTTTTTTCTTTTCTTTTCGTCGTTCACCTTTTCATCTAGACATCTAAAAGACACATACAACAACCTATTCCTGACATTGTATAAACATTATACGGTAATACAAATGAATCCCCTGAATAAATAAATCCGTAGAATTTCGTTAATGACCTGATAAAGGAACCTTTAGCTGAATTCTGTTGTTTAATGAAAAAAGGATGTTCATAAAATTCATACATTTGATTTTTTTTTCTTGTTTAAAATTTATATTGTTCGATTCGAATCGCAGAGAAATTAATCGTCAGCAGAGAATTCGTTCGATCAAGAGCGATGCTGGGTGGTTTGTAGCCGAATAAATCACGCGTAAAAATGAACCCGGCCCGTTTAATCAACAGCTGAATTATTAAAGCGATTTGGGAACAATTGCATGCCTGTTAATAAATCACAGCACGCTGCATTCGCCGATGAGAGCCGATACACACAGAGAGAAAGAGACGAGAGTACAGTACCGGTGTGTTGTTTATACCGTGGCACGGTCAATAGTCCGGCAACGGAAATAAAAAGGGAACAAAACGAACGTGTAAATTAAGCAATCCGACCGTGTTTTTACGCAGTTAATCAATGTTTAACGCGTTCCATTGTGTTCTTCCAGTTTAGTTTTTCATTTGAACAATCAAATAAAAGCCACCGAATCTGGCGTACAAGAAATTAAACAACGTTCATTTTTCTTCATTGAATACTTATTTTTCATTAATTAGTATTGGAAATTAGGAATAAATTATTTGGAAATTAATGGACAGAGAAAAGAAAAATGAATTGTGAAATTGAGGAAAAAGATAAACTAACGTGATAAATGAATAATTAAGGAATTATCATGGACAAAGTATTATTTTTCAAAATTGCCTAATTAGGAATGTTGAAGGCTTTCAGCGCAGAAGCAAATATAATAATTAAATCAAAATCGAGGCTCTCTTCGTGGTTCGTCATCCAAGAGTTAACGAAGATTTCCCAACGAAAGAGCGTATATTCTCCACGCGAAAGTTCACTTCGATCAATTTATTCGCAAGATAAAACGCGTTTCGCGAAATCACGGTGACATCGCGGTTGCGTTTGTATATTTAATAGAGTCTCATAAATCCCGTATAAATACGGTGCACCCTAGCGTACGTTTGCATTCAACGATACGCGAAACAAAAAGTCCAGCTTGAAACGTGTTGTTCGCGCTCCTTTTATTTTTCACCCATCACGATTTATTAAAAGGACTGGCGAGTTTTCGAACTAAAAAAAAAAAAAACGATAGAGAGAGAGAGAGAGAAAAACGATTGTAAAATCGAGCGTGGACTGCACGCGAGAATCCATTTCATTCCGCGGGGCGATTGTGAATCTGCAGTGGAAAATCAATTCGGTTAATTGAGAGGGTGGCTACGCTCGTGCTATTTTTTTTTTCTATTTCTCTTCTCTCTCATTCATGTTTTTCTTTTTTCGTTTTCGTGTCTCTCTTTGTTTTTGTCGTTCAACGATATCACTGTCCCTATCTAAAGCAACCCCTCGTCGCGCGAATACACGCGAGGAATGTGCAGGATTGGCCGTGGTAACGGGCTGGACATGTTTATCGACATTCTGAAATGCCGCTTGACCGTTTTTCGGTATATCATCAGTTATCGGGCCAACGTTTTACACCGCAACAATCAATTACAGTGTAATGCTCGATGTAGGATTATTCCGGAAATAGATGGCGGGGTCTGGATCCCGGAAGAATGTGCTTTCCCGAAAAAATTGACGGATAAATCGCTCGTTGTACGGATTTGTTTGTACCTTTCAAATTGCTTTCATGGATTTGTTAAATAAACTGAAGAGCAATCACGGGAGGTGGATCTCGGTTGTTCAACTTCAATTTCAACCCTTTCAGTACTATTCTCGCAAATGTGTGCTGTTTTTTTAAACGATCGTCTCTTGCTCTATAATTTGGAAAATCCATTGGTAAACTGGGACAGTTATTTGACTGGTTAATCGGAAGTTGGACAATTAGGATCATCCCCTTGTTACTGATATCTAATAGGATAGAACTTGGATTATTCGAAGATCGGTTATTCGGTGAAATATTCTGAATGTACATCTGTCAGATACAAGCTAGAATATCATTAGCACATTCGATAATATAGATGACGAAGAGGACGATATATGTATCCCCGAATAACTTTGCCACGCATTCTGAATCGAATCGGGTGGTATGAAATATCATATCATGAAATTATTAGATTTTTGCATATTAAATATTAATTATAATTTATAGAAGTGATGCTGAAATAGGAATCAAATTCTTTGAATTCTCTTTGTTCTTTAAACGCTGGATGTTATTCCCTGAGAAATATGAATGTCGAAAGTTTAGGAGAGGCAAAAGGGGCACGAAATTCGAGAGAAAAAAAATACGGCCACGGGCACGGTTCGCCGCGAATGGTCTCTAATGGTCAGGCAACCGCGTAGAAATTAAATAAGGCGTGACCGCAGGAAACGTAAACAGCACGGGTAAAAAATTCTTTTCTCGCGGAATAAATCGCGAAGCTCCGACCCGTACGTTGGTTTAAGCACGACCGCCGGATACTGTCCACCCCATGTGAAGCGCAGAAACCAGAAAATTACGTCACATTCGAGTGTCCGTGCACCGGCTGCTTCTCTGAATAATGCACGCGGTATGCGGCCACTGCAGCACCAGATGCAGTCGCTGCAATTGCAGTCGGCGGCGCGGCGATGCCTAAAAGCATGGCTTTCGTGCGGCGAACAACTTCACGGATAAGTGGCGTTAACCCCCTTTCTTTTTTCTGGCTTCCGTTCCGCCACGGAAAATCGATCGGTAAACCAACTTGAGAAATTTATTTGATAGCATCTCGGATAAACCTTTGATAAATTTCTCCGGGTCATCGCTAACCCGTGCGACACGAAAGGTAAAATAATTTTTCGGTGAAAAAGAAGAGAAAGTTATGTGGAAGATCTGCGAATAACGGAAAGAGGAACGACAGAAGGGATGTGAAAAGTTCGCATTTTTTCGATCCAGAGAAAAACCCTTTTTATCGATTGTATTGTTTGCGCGTATTGGCACGCTTCATTCCAAACGGCAGAACTTGTAATGGCTATTCCATTAGGGATTTATGAACGAAATTGAAAAGCCTTGTAGTCAGGTGGAAAGGGGTAAGAGGAGGACATGCCAATTTTCCGGATATCATGGGAACAACGAAGCTTTCATTTGCTTCGTCAGCGATTTTTCAGTCGGGGCGAAGGGAGGCGCTGATTAAAACGACGGCTTTCCGATAAAAGCACAAAATTTCGACGAATTTCGTCGAAAACCAGTGCCTTGTTTCTGCAATCAACTGCATTGCCGTTTTATCGATAACGATCGATGACATCGACCAACCGGGGTCTAGGCTAAAACAACGACAGAGTAACGAGAGGGGAGAATTCAACGACGATAACAATATCATGCAAACAACCTGGAGAAATCTATTGATTTAATTATCTCTGCTCGATTTAATGCGATCTGCTCGTGAATCCATGTTTAGAAATGTTCATTTCACCTGATCTTTTGTTGTTTTTCTTCATCTATTGCTTTCTATTTTTTTTTCTTTTTTCTCAAAAATAATTGAATAGAAAATTAAATGTATAAGTCTGAAGACTAATTATGAACTCCTTGCCCATACCTTCATACTTCACAAAAACTAATCAATAATCATTAATGTAACTCCAACAAACCCTTGCAAATCGAATCAAATCATCTATCACCTTAATTCACAGAAATTCATCAGTAAATTATTGAAGGCAATCATAGGTTAAGATAAAAATGAAACAATTCTACTTGCGTTAGATTCCCTATGTCCCGACAATGAGTTGTAATCGGTTTGACGATTTATTAGGATCATGTCGCCAAGGAGAAGGCGCTCCAGACAATGTCGAGCATGTCGAGCGCCCAGATAGTATCAGCTGGGAGTGCGATACACAACAAGATGCCCCCCGCCCTCGTGGGGCCCCTTGCCCTACACGCTTCCACCCCTGTCTCCTATCCCGGAGCGGTAAGTCCCGATCACGAGGAACCCTTTTTGGAAACAACTTTTTGTTCTTTTTTTTTTTTTCTTTTTTTTATAGCGACCTATCATAATTTTCTCTATCTCGAAAGGAGCCACGAGCTTTTGGGCTGAGACGACGAGACACGCCACTCGACAACACACGTGTTAAGAGAGAAAGATCGATCTTGGATCCATTTATTTGTATTTCAATCAAAACCCCATGCATTCTTTTCTCTTCATCATCGATTCATCATCACGAGATTGTAGATTCAATGTTGCTTTGAATGTCTGTTGATGTCTCTGTCCCTGATATAATTATTAAACTGCGAGAATATGTAAAATAAAATGTAAGATTTATTAAATTTGCACAATAAAATAATACTGTTTAGCATTGTCATAGAAGAAAATATATTTGCATAAATATTCGCAGTTTGATGATTATGTTTCATATGGTTGAGGATCTTATCTATACTCTTCGACGATTTTAAGTTTTCAAATTTTACAACAAAGGAATAGATTGTTTCATCCAAAAATTCAGGCAGGTATCAAAAGATTGGACGAACCATCGGTGTCTCGTCGTCTTGAGGATGCGTACTATCGGTTTGCCTTCTTCTCTGACACTCGTATCTGTTTTATATTTTTTTTCTAACCGCTTCGCCCTTTGTAACCACGTTTTAATCCGCTTGCAAGAGCCAATCACAGTCGTGTGGTTTGTCAAAACTGAAATGATCAAAAGTCTATTGCTTTTACAAATTGAAATAGAGTTTCACGTTTGTCGACTAACGCGAGGAGAGCTTTTTTATGAAGCCGAAGAAGCGCTTTTGTATTTTAATAACATCAATTCTTTGCGTTGGAACCACATTTCTATTGGATTTCTCTCGAACACTTCTTAATTATAAATTATAAATCGTAATTTTGAAGAAACTTTTCTATTTAATTGAAGAGTTAAATAATTCTGTCCATCTTCTATTTTCCTTCACCCTTGCCTCGTTTGTATTTTCTCTCCTCAGTTATTATTTCTTTCTGTCGCCGAAGAGAAGCGTTTCTATGGCTTCGATTAGGGTCTTTATATGTTTTTCTTTTAGCCACGCGCGACGGAAAAAGCACTAACCATCCTGACAAAGATCAAATCCCCGTGCTCTCTGCTGCTACGCCCCTGGGGGCCCTTGTTGTGTATTGTTCGATTTGTTTGTCACTCTATCTTTTTTATATATGTATCACACACAAATACATATACACTTTTTTTTTTTGTATATCGTATATTTTTTTTACACAATTACACACGTCGTGAAGCGTCGTTGTGGCTTACCAAAACTGTCTTTCTCTCTTCACGTAATACAACCACTATTATTTTCCTTTTTTACGTGTTTTTCGTGTTATTTTTTTATTTTTTTTTTATTTGTTGGTTTTTAATTTTCTTTCGCTACGATCGTTCCTCGCCCGAGGGCTCGCTGGCTCACGGAGAAAAATGAGATCTCTTCCTGTTTAAAACGTTTTAATTGGTATTGTCAATATGAAAAATGAATCAACAGGAAGACAGCTCGTTTCTTCTTTGGGAAAACAATAACTAACACGTTTAGAAAATTTCAACTTGTTTTCACGAATCCGACAGTTCTCAGAGATATTGTATATTAGGTGTACGTGAAAGTGAAGGTAATTGTGTTTAATTTCATATGAATTAAAACGCTAATTATTAACCCTTCTGGATCAACACTTGAAATGTTATAATTACCTTGAAAAAGAATTTATAACGAAGCGAGTGAGTTAATAAATATTATGACAGATGGTAAATAAAGTATTTTATCAATTGTTTTAAACAAACCATAAAACCATTGTTTTTTCATACACCTAATATGTTGTTCCCAAAAGGTTTCTCATTAATATTCCATGGAATTATCGGATGTCTTGAAGAGTAATAGAAATGCTGATTAAAATAGCAAAAAGAAAACAGGTATCGACTTTTCAGCAATTCTGGCAGCCGGGTCTGCAACCAGGAACGTCCCAGGATGTCAAGCCTTTCTCCCAGCCGGCGTACACCGGAAAACCAGCGACGGCAGTGTCGAGCGGTGATATGGTTCAGGCTCAACCACCCCCACCTTGGGAAGGACGTGCCATCGCGACCCATAAACTCAGGCTTGTCGAGTTCTCGGCCTATATGGACCAACAAAGAGATCAGGATATTGTAAGTATTCCGATGAAAAGCAGAGCAACTACGTGTACAAAAATTTCCAGCCCCTCATAAATCTGTGGGTGTTATGTGAATAAAAATATTCTGAAATAATTGTGCGAATAATGAATCATCTTATTTCACTAGAAAATCACAACGATTCCGAGTCTTCCAGAAATTTGTACATATCAGGGTAAAGATGTATACCGTGAAAACTGAAAATTCTTCCTGGAAAAAACGGAATCGAAAAATCCTTTGTTTCTTTCAGTACCGACGCCATTATAAGACTTCAAACCGATCTACCGGTTGAAATCTTAAGACGGCAAGCTTGATAGGCAAAGTAAAAGAAATGAAATCATTTTGAAATCAAAGTCCGAAATTGTAAAATGAATGTTTCTCAGTTTCTTTCGACACGAAGAGATGCAGTTTTCACTGTGTACATCTTTCTTGAAACGCTCTATATTTTCAAAGTGATTACTAGGCCAGCACGGCGCTTCATAACATCGGCATTGATGACGAGTAGAAGATGTTTACGAAGACGTTTGCAAGAGCTCCTGACAGTGTATTCTTTTGCACTTATCTCATAACAAATGAGAAACTTATATCAAATAAAATTACAATTATCTATTTCACTCTAGAGAAAGAAACTAAGCGTAATTAATAAATATTCTCTTATACGAGATATAAAAATTAATTAAATTTATTCAGAATACACATAATAGAGAAAAACCTCCCTTAAGGAAAATGATATATTAAACTGTTTCTCCTGCTCTTAACGAATGTTGCAACTACAACGGTTGTAGCAATTTCAGCGAATGTACAAATTTCCCTTATTTCCAGTACCACAAACACTTGTTCGTCCACATAGGAGGATCCGCGACTTACGCGGATCCGTTGCTAGAGGCTGTCGATGTCAGGCAAATATATGATAAATTCCCGGAGAAAAAGGGCGGCCTGAAGGAACTTTACGACAAGGGACCACAGGCAGCCTTCTTCCTCGTTAAATTCTGGGCTGATCTCAATACGAACATCCAGGATGAAGCTAGAGCCTTCTATGGTGTAACAAGCCAGTAAGTAAGATATATCGCATTCAATTAAGATAAGCTGATCGATAAAATATTTTCTTTACTAATTAGAATAATTGTTTCAGGTACGAGAGCAATGAGAACATGACGATAACGTGTTCGACCAAAGTCTGTTCGTTCGGTAAACAGGTGGTAGAAAAAGTGGAGACAGAATACGCTAGGTTTGAAAATGGCAGGTTCGTCTATCGTATTAATCGTTCGCCTATGTGCGAGTACATGATCAATTTTATACATAAATTGAAGCACCTGCCAGAAAAGTACATGATGAACAGCGTTCTCGAGAATTTCACCATTCTCCAGGTAGGCAATCCTTTACTACGAAGCTCTACTTCGTCCAGCTGCTACACGATTTATTTTTCTCTAATTATTTTCTATATTTACAGGTTGTTACGAACAGGGATACGCAGGAAACGTTATTGTGCACAGCATACGTGTTCGAGGTATCGACGTCCGAGCACGGTGCACAACATCATATATACAGATTGATCAAGGATTAACCTGCTTGAACCTGCTCGCCATGCAGCCATCCACCCCCATCAGTGCCTACCATCACATAAAGAAATCATCCATTACGCGCACATACACAATTACACATAATGATATTAACCCTCTGAAGTGTCTCGTGGTTGTTTTTAAATTTTATCCTCGTTCACAACGATATAAGTATAATTACCAATTGATTGTAATAATTTTATAACTATAATATTAAAAAGCTTGGATTTTAATTAATTTGCATGTCACAGAGGAGATGTAGCTTTTATAATGTATGCTTTCAATTTTAACTAATTACGATCGTTCGATTAGCTTTGACGGATCTCTCTTAAATATACGTACTCTTCAAAGGGTTAAACGTGAATACATAATTGTAAACACGCGTTACACTTTACACTTTTCGCGTCTACATTTAATAGAGTTTCTGTTGAAAATGTTCTTACCACAAACCAAACGTCTTTATTGAAAGATCGTTTCAGACGTGAATTCGGATACATATATATATATATAATATATATTTGACAATCATTGTATAAACTAGATATGCGTTTAATTATATCGTACGTTTATTTCGATTAATCAAATTACATATTTCATTCAGTATTTACGAACATTTTCCATGAAACTCCTTAAAGAGAACTTAAGATTTACACGTGAACGCGCGCGCGCACATCCACACAACACACATACCACATACACACTCGCGTTTACAGATTAGAAGTACTGGCCAGCCTGAGCTTGAGTTTGATTCATTTGAAATGAAAAAAAAAAAATAATAAGATTGTAGTAAAAATAATTGGTATGCGCGCTTTGACGTACCATGGAAAAAAAAAGATTTCCTCCGTGAAACACGGCAGGAACTGCGTTCCAGATATGACGGAATTGTAAATTTTATATCGAAACAAATGTAATCGTATATATATTTTATGAATATTCCGTCATTCACATACAAATGTTTCTAATTCGTCGAAGTTTTATTAAAGAGATATAATAAAAGTTAAGTTAAAATTGACGACAATAAATTTGGTATGAAACATTGTAAGTTGAGGATAATGTGTGTACCAAAATAGAGAAAACAAAAAAAATGGCAAAAAAGAAGGTATATATAAAAAAAGAAAAGAAAAGAAAAAGAAACAGACTCTGATCTCGGCAAGGCGTGGTACCAACATAATTTAGTATTATAGTTTTATTATTAAACTAGGAAATAGATCAGACAGGACATCCACACACAGATATACATATATTACATATAAGAATATATATGTTAAATATTAATGCAATGATTACGATTTACATTGTTATAAATGATCGTGTATAAAGTTATCTAAGTGATTTCTAAGTTTTAAACGAAATGGAAGTTGAATAGAGAGGTATGCCATTATGATTTCTTAAGTCTCCTTGGTTACACTATTACAGTTTCGTTTCTTCTTCTTCTTCTTTTTTTAATTATCCAAATCGTGCAAGGTCAAGATCAACATTAAAGACCTTTCCTTAAGCTTTTTTGTTGTAGAACTGTTTTCTTCTTTTTAGCTGTATTACAACTAACGATAAGAATTTCTCGCTGCAGAGCTTTTTATTAATTCTCAATGATCAGATAAAAGAAAAGCTAACGAAATCGTTGACCATTTTTACGTATTTTTAAAAGGTGATCTTTGAACGCACTTACAATTGTGCAAACCCACCCGTTGTTAGGCAGCGACACTTAGATTAAAGGGATGTGTTTGTATTTCTTGTAATCACTTTATTTCTTACTCTAAGATCTTTTTTTTTTTTCTATAGTTCTTACACGAATGACTTTCTTACTTAGCGTACTTCGTTTGTTTTTATCTTTCTACTATATTTACAACAAGTACATCAGAATTGCATCCATTATACACGCTAGACATAAATAGTGTCCATCAAAAAAGTCGAAATAAGCGAAAGAGATTTTTTTTTTCTCTCTCTCTAACTTGATAACATGACCTTATTAATTTTCGACTGAATGGTTCAAGAATGCAAATTACATTCGATTTTAATGAAAAATTAGAAAACGGTAATAGCGTGATTTTGGATCTGAGCTCTCTAAATTTGAGCATTCTTTCATAATGTTTATAGAAAATCTTATTTGACAACATATTTCGTACTTAATATCATTTTTGATGCTTCAATGTATATGGACCAAAAAACGTCTTACGCCGATTTTGTTTTACCATTGCAACGACGATTGTTTCAGAGAGTAGAGGACCATTAAATTCTGCGATTAATTTTATTTAGTCACATCTCTCACAGAGACTATACATATATATACGTGCAGCTATGCACAGAAAATTTTTTACATATTCTTTAATCTGATCGATTGCGTGTTCTGAAACAGGACTTGCCTACAGAACAGTGAATACTAAGATATTTCAGAAAAGAATCATGTATACTTTAAGAAAATAATATTTACTGTATTCTTTACTTTAATTAACTTTTATGCAACAAGTGGCAATGTATTTTGATCTCTCTTTTTAGTCAGAAATATGTCGCTTTTTATTTGGGGTGAGAATTGAATTCGCTAGGTGATTGACTGAATAATGAAGAAACTTGTGTATTTAAATGATAATGTACATGGCTTTCATTCAACAACTGGCAGCTGTCACGATTTTTACTTATTGTTACCTTTCTTTTTGTAATAATTGATCATAAGTCTTGTTTTTACATATAATATATATATATATATATTATACATATTGTAACTTTGCTAAATTGTGTACATGTTAAGGTTGAATTGGAACCATCCAAATGTAATATTGTTTTCACATCCTGTTATTTTAATTAATAATACTTAATTATTAAGTATTTAAGAAAAGCGTCGTTAAGAAAAAAGGAAAAAATATTTTTCTGTAATTCGAAATAAATCTTTATGAAGAGAATATGCGAAATAACAAAAGTTGTTTTAATTTAATTTAATTTAATTGAAAACACGCGTGATGGTTCCAAATCGACCTGGATTAAAGCGTTATTTTTTGAGAAAGAAAAAAAAGAACAAAAAATTATGCAATATACAATTATATGAATTTTTATTTCAACGAAAAATTGCGAGGAAAAATAGGAGGAGTATGAAATCGAAAGAAAAGAACATCGTCACTAATATTATTAACATTAACAAATAATGATTTTAAAGTAAGCGAATTACATTTATAAGGAAAGATTATGAAAATATATATTTATCTATGTCTTCTGTGAAGATAGAAAATAGCACTCTCTCACTCTATATTGATGATATCAGAAAAAATAAATAAATTGAAATCCAATAAAGATGCAAGCGCAGAAGTAGATTAGAAAAAGAAAAAATGAAGAAAATTTGCACTGTACACAATACATGATAAAATTAACGATAAACCGAAATTTGTTAAATATCTTTGTACATATTTACATAAATATCATCAAAAGGAAAAGTTCCAGTGACTACATTTTGTGTATTGTATGAAGTACTCCTGCAACAACAAAAATTGATTTACTTGTAACTTGTGATTCTGATCTTGTACTTTAAAGTTAAATGCGCCAAAATTTGTTGTCTTTATTTTCATAGAGATTGATGTACCACAAAAATAATTGTATAATTTTCAAACGATTTATTACGGAATTAAAGTTATAAAACGTATAATTTCCGTAGAACAATTGGCTGCTACTTTGAAATACTCTCAAATCATTATCTCTATGAAAACATTGACTGTGGTTTTTGCAACATATTGCTAAATTACTATTATAATTGTAAAATCGCGTCTGTTTGCAATTTATATTTCTTCATATCCTGGAATTGCCATATCAAAGAAATTGAGCTTGATTGTAAAATGGTTAAATGGAATATTGATCGGAAAAAATGGGATCTACTTGTATATTATCATAAATAAAAATGAAATGAGGATCAAAGTAGTTGATTTAACAAGTAAATAAAGAACGAAATGATATATCATTAAATTAGAGGTTTAAAAATATAATAGAATTCAGTATATGTACAGTATTTGAAAAACATGTTTATAATTTGTATGGAAAATAAATAATTGATATAAAAAGAAATTGCATTCTTTTAACTATGTTCCATTGTTTAAAATTCCTTTTATTTTATTTATTTACTGCTGTATTTTCTGGATTTTCTTTAAATTTTTACACTTATGATTCCTATCAATGATTGCTTTGAGATACATGTATTTAAATAAACCAAGTATACATCCCAAAACATTCCGGCCTCGCCGGGACCACCCCGCATTCCTGTATCAGACTATCCCTTATATTTCAGTATCCTTTACATTCCCTGCGTATTCTCTGCATCCTTGGCGTATTCCTTATATCTCTTGCATATTCCTAAGTAACGAAAATGTTACACCAGTGCATCCTTTGTATTGCACCAACCCTTACATGTTTGCATCCTTGACATATCTACATCCCTTACATCTTCGCCTCCCTTACATAAATCCCTCGGCATCCTATACTCCTCAGCATCTCTCACATCCCAGCATCCCTCACATCCCTGCATCCCTTGTATCTCAGCAACCCTTATAATAATATATTATAAAAAATATACTTACGGCCACTGGTTCGAGTAAAGGTAAGTAAAGGTAAGTAAAGGTAAGTAAAGGTGAGTAAACGTAAATAAAGGTAAGTAAAGTCTAGTGAAAAATAATTTTAAATTTAAATTTCGGCAAAATTTAGTTCCTTCTTTTGCCGCCAGAGGGCGCTGGTTCGAGGTCGAAATTTTAGTTCACATTTTTGCCGCTAGAGGGCCAAAATTTCTGTATGATATAGTTCCTTTTTCCAAAACCAGATGGCGCTGATTCGACATCGAGATTTTAGTTCACATTTTTCCCGCTAGAGGGCCAAAATTTCTGCATGATATAGTTCCTTTTTCCAAAACCAGATGGCGCTGATTCGACATCGAGATTTTAGTTCACATTTTTCCCGCTAGAGGGCCAAAATTTCTGCATGATATAGTTCCTTTTTCCAAAACCAGATGGCGCTGATTCGACATCGAGATTTTAGTTCACATTTTTCCCGCTAGAGGGCCAAAATTTCTGCATGATTTAGTTCCTTTTTTTGTCGCCAGAGGCGCTATGGTGGTATGCTTACAAAAGGGATGCAAGGTTGTAAGGAATGCAGGGATGTAAGGGATGTAGGGATGTAAGGGATGCAGGGATGAAAAGAATGTAGGGAGGAAAAGAATGCAGGGATATAAGGGATGTAGGGATGTAAGGGATGTAGAGATGAAAAGAATGTAGGGAGGAAAAGAATGCAGGGATCTAAGGGATGAAAAGATGTAAGGAATGTCGGGATATAAGGAATAAAGATATGTAAGGAATGTAGGGATAGAAGGGATGAAGCGATGTAATGTAGGGATGAAAAGAGTGCGGGGATGTAAGGAATGCAGAGATGTAAAGGAGTTTTTTTTTTTTTGTTTTTAACGTGGGGAAATCTTGCATAAGACCCCCCACCGACCTCTGGGGAAGGGCGGCGGGGGAGTGTCAGATTCCTACTGACTAAAACCCCACGGCGACCGACACTGGCGTTAAAGGAGGGCTCTTGGACCTTATGTATATTACTCCGGAGCCCTCCACGCCTGGCAGATCGGTACCCATCTAGGGTGCCTAGCATGTAGCCGACACCGGGGGTCGCACCCGATGCCGACTTCTACTTACTTGGGCCGCGTGCAGTAGCGTAGCATCTAAAACCCCCACTGCCGACGCCAGGGGCCCTAAAGGCCCCACCGGTCAAGACCCCGAAAACAAAGGGATGTGCAGTGTCTAGTATTGTTGGATCTGTAATAAGTGATGGGAGAATGGTATTTTTAAGATCCACGTGTATTACTTTTGTATAGTTGTCATACATTTAATACGATGTCTATACCGAATTTAGCAAATTTTGAAAAAAGAGCAGCCTTAGCGGTAATATATCTTACAAAATTCATTGATGAAAATATAATTTTTGAGGTTCTAAAGTATGGTTTGTAGGTTATAATTCTCATATTTACATATTACAGGAAGAGGAAATAGCTTTTTTGAAAAAAGAAATCGAGTTTCTACGACAAAATATTACAACTAATAACTCTAAAATACATGGTGTACCCAAAGATGAATACATAAAGCTGGAGCAAGAGAATGTAAAGTTAAAACACAGAATTGCCATCCTAATAAGGGTATGTTTTCCTAAAACTCTCAGATGTAATATTATTGGTCACTTTAAAATGAAATTTAAAACGTAAATCATTATCCTATCTTTAAAGTTACCCTTATTGTAATCTTTATTTATTGCTAAAAGACTGTTGAAGCTGAAAGGACAAAAGCACAATACCAGGTGATGATGGTGGCTGAAAATAAAGTAATCAGTATATGTGATACATTGTTTGCATTGTTTAAAAATGCAATTACTGCTGCATATCCAGATGTTACTGATCCTCCAGTAGTGATAACATCTAGTAATAATGTAAAATTTGGAGATTACCAATGTAATAGTGCTATGCCTCTTAGCAAACAACTCAGCAGTAGTGGTAAGGATTAAAATTAATGCATAAAATATTAATCTTACTATATTGTGCATATTAGTCAATGTATTTTATATATTTGTACAGAAATTAAAACAAATCCTATGGAAGTTGCAAAGAATATTGTATCAAAAGTAGAAGAATCATTCTTAATATCTAAATTAGAAGTTGCTGGTGCAGGTTTCATAAATATATATTTGAAAAAAGAATTTGCACAAAAGACTTTGAATAATTTAATAAAAAATGGGAAAGCATGCCCACCATATACAAAGAAACAAAGAGTTATAGTAGACTTTTCTAGTCCCAATATTGCTAAAGAAATGCATGTTGGACATCTAAGATCTACTATAATTGGTGAGAGTATTGCAAGACTGTTAGAGTTTTTAGGACATGATGTGCTAAGAATAAATCATGTTGGTGACTGGGGCACCCAATTTGGAATGTTAATAGCTCATCTTCAAGACAGATTTCCTGACTATTTAACAGTATCACCACCTATTACGGATCTTCAAGTAATTAATTACTTTTTCTTATATTTTATACTGTATTTTAACTACATATAAGTATTTGAATAATAAGTTATGAAAATTGTAGAGCTTTTATAAAGAGTCGAAGAAAAGATTCGACGAAGATGAAGAGTTTAAAAAGCGCGCTTATAACTGTGTTGTAAAATTACAAGCATTTGATCCGGAAATGACAAAAGCATGGCAGTTGATCTGTGATGTCTCTAGAAAAGGTAAACCTTTCTATATAATAAAATCGATAAATAAAAGTTATTATAATTTTACAATAAACTATGTATGTGTTATAGAATTTGAAAAGGTGTATGTTCGTTTGGACGTAAGTTTGATAGAAAGAGGAGAATCCTTTTATCAGAAACGTATGGAAAGTATAGTCAAAGAATTAGAATCGAAGGGACTATTAGAAGAAGACGAAGGGCGAAAAGTAATGTGGGGTAAACGCGACGAAATACCTTTGACTGTCATAAAATCTGATGGTGGATTTACATATGATACATCAGATATGGCGGCTATTAAACAACGTTTGGAAGAAGAAAAAGCTGACTGGGTAAGTCTCAGTTATCCAGGTCTTGTTTAACTGGGGTTCTAATTTACATAATTCATTTCCTAATACCATTACAGATAATATATGTAACAGATGCTGGACAGTCTATGCATTTTCAAGTTTTAAAAAGTTGTGCCGAACGAGCAGGAATTTTAAAAAGATGGCACAGAGTGGACCATGTTGGATTTGGCGTGGTCCTTGGTAAAGATAAAAAGAAATTTAAGACCAGATCTGGTGATACAGTAAAATTAACTGATCTGTTAGATGAAGGTAACGTTCTATACATCACTTAATTCTATAGTCTAATTAATATAACTTTATTCGAAATTTTTGTCTCTTTTTGTTTAAGGTTTGAAGAGAGCACTTCAGAAATTAAAAGAGAAAGAACGTGACAAGGTACTCACGGAAGAGGAATTGAAAGCTGCTCAGGAATCTATCGCTTATGGATGTATAAAGTATGCAGATTTATCACACAATAGAAATCACGAATATGTATTTTCTTTTGATAAAATGCTCGAAGATAAAGGCAATACAGCAGTATACTTGTTGTATGCTTTAACAAGGATACGCTCTATTGCAAGAGCAGCTAATATCACGCAAGAAAAATTACGGGAAATGGCAGAGAATAATGAAATTTCATTAGACCATGAAAAAGAATGGAAATTGGCGAAAGTATTAATCAAGTTTCCTGATGTATTAATTAAAATTACAAAAGATTTGTACCTACATCAATTATGCGAGTACTGTTACGAAATATCATGCGCGTTTACGGAATTTTATGATAACTGTTATTGTGTTGAAAAGAACGACCTAGGAGAAATAATAAAGATAAATGTAGGACGCATATTATTGACAGAAGCCACCGCAATTATAATGGAAACATGTTTTTCCATACTGGGTTTGAAACCAGTCGCGCGCATGTAAGAATATTTATGTAAACGCACTATATAATATAATAAAACTTTATAAAGAATTGTGGAATTAAAATATTTATTTACCTTCTCATAAAACATGTATAAATATAAGGGGATTTGTATTTTACAAATCAATTTTTAAACATTTTAAAAATTCGACCGTAGCGCCATCTCCTTAAAAATGGCGCAAACTACTCAACAAGTTCCAGATCGATATTTGAAGCTAGAACAATAGCGCTCTCTATCGAAAAGTAACGGAAACTACATATCGACTTACAGACCTATTCTCCTCTAGTCGATAACCAAGTAGTGCTAGTTTCCGGTGATCAATTTCCGTACTTCAACAATTAAAGAATAAAGAACAGCATCTTAGCTTCCTTCTAGTATTAATTCAGTATTAACAAACACCATCTGCTCTATTCTAATATAGTTGTGCTCTTTGGATACCGACCTGATATCACCTTGGGGTGTCAGGGACCCCGGCGACTATTTCTGCGCATCGACAAAATACATCTTGGGGTGTCAGGGACCCCGAACCACGGGTAATACTCTTAGCATACCGACTGTTCCGCTGTTTGAAAAAGTCGATTGATAACTTGTTAAGTAGTTTGCGCCATTCTCAAAGAGATGGCGCTATGATCGAATTCGAGACTACTTTTCAGGGGTAATTTGAATTTGCAATTAAATTGGAATTAACATTTTAATTTACAAACCCATTGCGAAATATAAAAATATACACTCTTATCCCTTTGACGTCTGGAAACAGACTAACGCTCTTAAGTGTGAAGCGAATAATTATATTCTTCGCTCTTATCCTAACGATTTTATCGAGGATGTAGTGTCAGTCCTAATAAACTATTTACAGAGTTTTGTCAAAGGTAGGATCAAAATTACCATGTAAAGGAATCACTAAAGGAAAGAAAAGAAAAGAAAAGTCAATGCCATATTACCGTATGTCTACTGCTCGGTCCCATAATCCAGCGCATGGTGTGCATAAGTCATTTTAGTACATACAGATCTATATGGCGTCAACTTATCCCTACGGAAGGGACTTCTTCTGGCAACGCTGTTGAGGACCTAGCAAAGGGGGATTATAACTTGACTGGTACGAGCAAACGTGGAACACCGAGGAGAGGTCTCTCCTCTCACGGTGGGGGAGAGCCAGAAGTATGGTAGCGGCATAGGGAGAAAGGAGGAGGCGGAGGGAGATTACGTAGACGGTGCTACAGGAAAAGGTGTAGGGAAGAGGGTGGGTTATGGGGTATAACGCGGCGAAGAACATCCGAATAAAATAATAATAAACCGCGGATACGTTCCAGCGCGTATCGCTCCTTCTTCCTTCCTGATATTTCGCCTCTTTTTCTCTCTTTACTTTAACCTTTCCTCTTTCTGCATCCTCCGAAATTAATGAGTTGGGTCTAGCCATTTGAATGAAACAAATATAATGAGCATAGGTTTCAACCTTTTTCCTTTTTTTTAAGAATTAGACACTTATTTTTATTGGAAATTTGATGTATTCCCCTATCCTTATTCTCTGTTTCTGGTTCTCATCAACAGATGGAGGGACACAAAAGAGAATAGCAAGGGGATGCATGGATCTCCTGTCCAGAGGGATGATTATGCTATCCAAATAAATCATTATGCTTCTAATAAAATATTTCGCTTAAAATAAATATAACATAGAAAGAAAATTAATGAAAATATAGAAAGTATTCTCACAAATCCATGCTAAATACATACTCCAACACCAATATGAAAATGCCTACTTATTAACGCAAGGGTTAAAACGAGTCAAATCTTGTTAGCGTTAAATAATACTCGCTAGCAATCATCCTAAGAGACCACCAAAGATCTTTCAGCAGTCGAAGGAAACGCGATATTTTGAGGTTTGCGTGTCACGCAAGGATCGATGCGATCTTGTCTGGTTTATAACGTTATAACGAAACATGATTATAGGTATTCGGAGGCAGAACGTTGAACGCGAGGCAACCGGCGAATTAAGAATAATGAAAATGCAACGACTGCTATTAAACTGAGATTAAGCCCACCTAACCGAGACCCACCTCGGACTTAATCAGAGCCTAACCAGGGATCTAACTCGCCATTAATCCTCGAGTATTGTCGTCGGGTCTTCGAATAGAATTAATTGACTTTAATTCACGATTCTATAGTATTCGGATACATTTAACGGTAATGGGATATTAGGAAGATCCCATCGATCTTTCGATGATCCGAACACTCGTGGATCTCATGGTGGACAGTGAGTCATAGAGATCTGCCAACTGATTCACAGATCATATATTTATCGCGGCTACGAAAACCGACTGGATGTATCTTCTCAGGGACAAATCAATGGGGCTAGCGAACGGCGGTGGCCGTTTGATGTCGAGAAACAGCTCGACCCGTTGGATTCAGCTATCTGAACGTGGTCGCCGACGGCGGTGGCATCCTACCGCGATAACGCCATTATGCGAATTCGCGATTTGCATATTTCAGAAAGCGTTGCACAGGAAAGCATAAACAACTCCGGTCTCTCGCAACGAGAGCGCCGTGGCTTCCTCGTCAGAAGAGTTACACGCATGAAAGATTTACGGAGAGTCTACGTTTCCCTTTCCTTCTTCCTTTTTCCACTCTTTTCCCCTCTCTTCTCTCTATTTTTTCTTTTTTTTTTTTCGGTTTAGGGAACTCTCGCACTTTGTATTCAGGCATAAATGCATGCCGGCTCGAAATATGGGAATTGGTTGAATTCATGAAGAGAGGGTTCGTGATGGAACACGTGGAAGAAACCGGTCTTTCATTTTGCTAGACGATGGTTTACAATTTTGAATGAATATTGTGACAGATTCATTCTTTGTGGAGAATCTTGCCTTGAATCACGAGGAGAATTTACTATAAGTAGTCTGACTTATATTCAGGGATGTACTTTATTAAATAAAAGGTATTCGAGGGTTGGACAGAGGTTCACAAGTTTTTAAGTTAAATTTAAATAAGTTTCTGATCCAGATCAATATCCTACAAATTAGCAGATCATTACTGACAGCCTACCTGATGAGGAAACGTCTAGCGAACAGGGATAATCGTATCGCGTTTCCCCGTGTATTTTAATGCGAGCAGTCTCTTATCGAGACACCATGAAACGTTTCAGCGCCAGTTTTACCACGGCGAGTGGTGGAACGCGCGAAACGCTTACATAAGTAATATAATTGATTCGTTACAAGCGCTTCTACACGACAGATAAGTTTATCTGCGAGGCGCATCGACGAAACCGGTTAGATAACGAGCGGCGCTACATCATATAGTAAGCTTTAATTATTCGGATAATGAGACTGTCCGTTCCCCCCCTACGGTCTAATGACAAATAGCGTCGACCCGACTTCACGACCATAAGCCACCGCGGCTAACATGTCGGTACTTCCGGAGAACGAATGACACCGATTTCCGGCGTCTCTTTGCGTTGCCGCGTCGGTTCTTTATTTTCGCGCTGTCCGTTTCAGCCGTGACTTCGATTTGTTGCAAAATTCACGGTGGAACAAGCTGGAAAACGAGAAACCATGGTTTACGATTAACCTTCTTTAATACCGTTTTAAATAACAGAGAAACCAATTCTCACCTGTTCCTTCTAACGAGCCTCCATTTTTAATAAACTCGTCACGCCTGCCAGCTGGGACCAGGATGAACCGCCTCCTTTCCTTCAGGAATTTCAATTTCCACGCGACACCATAAAGTACCAAGGTGTAGGAGAACCCGCAGAAGAAGGCGAATCACCTTGGAAGATCTTGGAGGAGGTACAGGTCCTCGGATCTCGTCGAATTCCGCAGCAGGAAAAGGCTCGACGATGCGCGTCGACGTAGAGGAGACGCTGTTGCGTATCCACCTTTCGTACGGATAACTTACCTGTGTATACTGAAGGCCGAACTGCTGTCGAACATCGGGTTTTACAGTATCGTGGCCATCATCGTGGTCCCAGGATCCAGCGACTGGTTACACGCAAGTAGATGGATGAAGGTGGCTGGAACAAGGTGGCGGCTGATGGGTGTAAATTCGAGATACGATCTCCGGTGTCCCTTTCCAACAGGATTTACCGACTGCCGCCTCTTCTGGCCGCAGTTTTACTCGGTTTTTAATTATCCTTTGCCCGTGAGACAAAGGCATCCGACGTCGCCGTCGTCAGCCAGGTAACTGTCGTGGCACACTGCAGGATCCGGAAGGCTGGACGGAACCCCTTGGAACCGGGACGTGACGTATCGGTCCTCGAAACCGAAGAATCTTTGGAATGAGTCGATTAAATATGGAAATTGCTTTTCGAATTGTTCGAAGGATCGTAGAGGGACGAAGATCGTATTGATGCATGGTTTAGTGCAATGGTACCATGGAAAAGTGGAAAATGTGATGACTTATCTTTCATAAGTTTCAGTGGCCATTTCCTGGCTGTGGAAAATTGTATTTTCTTCCTCAGAATTTTTGCTGCTAATAGCACCCATTGATTATAACAGACGTTGACGATAAGATGTTAATTGTCTTTCGAGCAGGTAGAACAAAGAGGTAGAATTGCACTGGCAGAAACGAGAAAATGATTTATTAAGCTGTTTGCCGAAGCTACATCGCGAAGGGACATAAATTCGGAACGGTACCAGAGTCAGTTCTGACGAAACTGTTTGCAATTTAGATTCCTTCGTGAAATCTGTGTCGGTTCTTCATAGAGTTTCTCTAGGACGCTATAAAAGACGATCCTGCCGGGTCGCATTATCATTTTAATTGCTTCGTTTTGTGTCAAACCCTTTTTGCCAGATCCTTATCTCCGCGTCGGGACAAATTAGCACCCCGACTGTGTTCAGTTAAAACCTGTTCGTTGGAATCTGCAAATTACCTTTTCTGCCGCCTCGACGCAAACGACGCCGGACACATTCGAGTGTGCCTTTTACGCGAACATCTTGCGACAAGTGTTGCAAGTGCAAATTAGCGAATTTACCATTGAACGATCATGGAATCTTGCTCTGGATGGGAGGTGGACAAGAACCTCCTGGTTATTCGCGATCTACCCTATGGAATAAACTTAAGTGCGATGAAAAATAAATTTAATATCTAAAAATTTCAGAAAATAGAGTTTGGTTAATTAAAAAATTCACATCCCAATAAAAAGAAAAAAAAAAATGGTACTTCCTTTTATCGTTCACAAAAGTTTTCTTCTCCTTCGCACACAAGATCTGCGGATTGACTTTTTCGCTGCTGCCGGGGACCAAAAGAGAGCGGAAGTGATGAATGGCGAGGGCAGGTCTTTTGAGGGCCGGTGATCTTTTCGAGCGTGAGGGGTACACGAAAGACACAAAGCGCCGCTATCCGCACCATCAGTGTCCGATACCAGGCTCAGGTGACACGCTTTCCAAAAGAGGTACCTACGCTGCCAGTACCTTTATTAAAGCGAAGACAAGACGGCCTCTGACACGGAGCCGCCAATGACAGAAAATATTTACAACGTCATCCTAGCTAGACTGGGCGTTTTCCATGGCCATCTTCGACGGCGCCAGCCTATCTTCTCCGGAACCATTACGATTCTTACCTTCTTACCTTGATTATATTACACTTCTGACAATTTTCTTTTTTGTTGAAATAACCAACGATTAATCAGTCAAGTGTAAATAATTCGACTTGTATGAATTTTTCTATAGAATGGAACAACATAATTGTTACAACCGCGCGCGATTAACCAAAGCCTCTGGGACTTAGGATCGTTCAGCACGGTTCCAGTTTATCAGGATTACGTGGAAAAATGATCCTACGCAGAGAACAGAGGCAAGGTAAATCCTTCGAGGTCGCAATAAGCCTATTGCGGTAATTTTTGTCGAGGACAGTGGTACTTGAGCGAGACAAACCCCTCCGGAAGATTATCTACCAATTATTTCGACCTTTTCAATCCTGTTTTTCACGCGGTCAACTTCTTCTACGATTCGTTCGATTAGCTAATGGGGTTTGTTTGAAAGAGAAATGCAAGAAGCGCAGGTATGTTTAAGGAATCGCGTTGATACCGCGGAGAAGCTTCCGGTAAAATGGTGGCTTCGATTGCCTGGTTACCGTTAATTATCACGTTCGCTCGTTAATTCGGCCGTCGATTCGCGATAGCGGTTCAAGGGGGGAGCGAAAGAAAAGTGGGAGACGACAAACAACTCCTACGAGGAATAACTTCTCATTTCCTACTTACTGTCAATTATTTGGTTAGAGAGCCAATTAGCTCGGCTCCTTGCGAGACGCTCGATCAACGAATCGAAGAACGTCTCTCTATTCTGCTTACGACTTAATTAATGCGAGCCTCGTCGTTTCATTGTTCTCGATATTTGCATCGTACCCCGACTAGTCATGAGTTATACGCTTTATCTGTTTCAAACATGGCGACGTATGCACGCAATTTTCCATTGTTCAAACGTACGTGGCATTAGCAGTATTTATCAAACATACCCCGATTTACCTGACCCATTAAGTTACAATTTCTTGCCTTCTGTTATTTTATTGCTTGAAAAAATACGTCTATTGTTATTAGAAGTTCATCTGACGATGGAATTTATTGGGATTGGTCAATTAGTTGATATTCGTAAGAACTTGCAAACCAGATTCATATTTCAGATAAGATTATCTTAAATTTCCTAAAATATTCTAATATTTATTAGTAGAGAAAGATTTTTCGTTTCTTAATAGGGGGATGAATTAACTCCCTTGACTTCCTCTAGTTGCCCTGCTGCTTCATTTATCTAATGAGGGACACAAAAAATACGTTTTAATTACAAGACGAAAGGTGTCCTCAGGATAGAAGCGATGACGGCCTGGCGAACAAATAAAACGAAGGGAACTGGTGGAGCGTAGCAAGTGATTCGGGCCCTCTTAAGTCCATCACTGCGAGACAGGGCTCCTGTTGGGTCTCGGGGAGCCGGCTTTCGAGGGCCCTAAACGCGGTTTAAGCGTAACCGATACCCCAGCGGGGTGCCAGCACCGGTCTGCTTTGTCTCCGCCGTCGAAACGAAGTTTCAACGATTGATAACGGGACTCTGTATCCTTTTCCTTTTCCTCGCTCCCGGTGATGTTCGTTATCGTCCGCGCGTGTCGTCTCGTGTACCTGGATGATCCTCGGTATCGAGGCTTCGATCGAATTCACTTACGGGACACGATTCCGCTCGTGTTCTGGTGACATTAATCCGTTCGGATAGTGAGTTACCGTGCTTCGAAGCAGGGAAACGCGGTTAATTTGACGCCGGGCAAACGTGCCAGGGAGCTAGATCGAGAGAAACCAGGAAATATCAAAAGAAGAATAACATTAATTTTCTAATTCAGCAATTTTGCTTTTCTCATATGGACAAATTTTGTAAGCTACAGTGGCTCACATAAAAGAGTTGAAAAATTACCCTTTACCCTTTTAATTTTTTAGTAAATTAATTTGTATAGCTTCTCGACAAACCTCAAATCATTTGGTCCAATTTTAAATAAGGTGTTCTGATTACACGGTGTACCAATACTTTTGTGATCCATTGTATAAAGTTAAAGAAAAATTGAATATTAGACCGGCTCGTTAGTTTAGGGTCCTGAGGATCGTAAGAATTACACGACCCCTGGATTTTTCCAAAGCAACGCGTACCCAAAGTGCAATTAAACGAAGTAAAATAGAGGAATCGAGCGGGCATCGCTACTTGCTTGGCCCGCTGGAAGAGCCTGGGAGAGACGGTGGCGCCAAGGAGATCCGTATCTTGGCGCGGGGCACCGAGAAAGGGCCCCGAGCTCCCCCACCAGCGGCAGCCCTCGTCAAAGATAACATCTGATTCCGAATCGTCCGTTCGCTCGTGTAGGCTTCCATGTACCCCGACTCGTTTTCTCGGGCCCGTACGAATGTCATCGTGTTCGCTTCTTACAAGCGGAACGGGGTGGGGGGGCTGGGGGGCCTTCTTTCAGGCCCTCCACTCCGGTACACCCCGTCCCCTTCGTCAGCGCCGAATTAACGACCGCGCCGGCATCATGCTACGGGAACGAGATCGAGATTAATTGCGAGCCATGAATCGAAAGAAAAGCTCGATCGACTGCCCCCTATTCAGAGCGACGCTACTGTCCCCAGAAGCTTCTTTAATTTATTAGTTAATTTGAAAACGTTCGATTTGTAAATTTGAAAATTGTGAAGACTCCACCCGCTTGCAGGATGCAGAAAACTTGTTCAACTTTGAAATTTGGAAGAATCGTTTCACGAATGATAAAATAAAAATCGGCCACGGAATCGAAGGATACACGACAGCTAAACGATTATTATTGCCGTTCTCTCGTTACGATCGGCGTATCATTTGTCGAGAGAACAGCGTTTCCCCGAGGGCACGAGAGATCCTCGTAGGCGCGGTCGACAAAAAGCGAACGCCGCCCGAAAAAATCAAGCATTTGTATTCCGCGGAGATTTTTCAACGGCGACCGGACAGTTTTCTCATTTCGTTTATGGCCGGCCGTAACATAACTCCGGGACCCACTACCGCAGCTCGGCCACCACTACAACCACCGTAGAAATTTCGACCGGGCGAACTACGAGATCGGACAACTTTGCGTGGGCGAAATGGAGCAGCGTCCAGGGAGCACTTTGCTCGGAAGAAGAATTTCGACCATTCCTTCTTTGCAATAAAAATTATTGAGATAATTATTAAAATATCTATGTACCATTTATGCAGTCATTTTTATTATACTTCAAGCTTTAAATCGATATGCCACAAGTGCCATTTAGCAAATCTTTTAAGTCATCGAATCACGTGAAAATTTACAGGAAAGACACAGGGGTAGTTCAACCCCCATAATTTCCCCTGTTGATGGAAGACTGTTTATAGAGGTAGAAGGATTTCGTTTTGGAAAACAAAACGGTCATCCTGGAGGCGAGTGGCTGGCTACAGAGACAGGTTCACGCTAAATGGCGGTCAGACGAGGCATGTCACGCGCCACGGGGTTCCTGGTCAAAGGCGCCGGCGATCCTGCTAAACCCCTTCCATTTCGACCGCCCCCTGTCACCCCTTTTCCTTCGCCAGGCATTCATTTTCGGTGCCTCGGTATGCGGCCACGATATTCTAATGGCGTCAGCGGTTGCGTTACGCGGCTCCTCGTCGCGGAATGGCGAGATAACTTGATTCTTATCTCTGCTAATCATAGAACGAACCCTCGAATAAACCCCTTCTGTCTCTCGATTGAGATTCGGGTGCAAAAAGAAAAATACCCGTCGAGGATTCACCATGTGTCACCTTGATACAGGTTTATCTATGATCGACGTCTGGGGTTGAAAAAAAACTAAGAGGATGATACATACACTTGTTACGATGGCTCAGGGGGATAAATGGGAAGAATTTCGGGGATAAATTGGACGGTTGCGACAGTTGTTAGATGAGTATTTTGGAAATGGACATCTGTTCGGAGAAAGGTGGAAAACGAACCAGGTGAATGTCGTACATCAATTTGAAAAATAAGGAGTATAGAAACATTGAGATGAACGAACGATAATTTTTAGTAGAAAAATTGGAAAATTTGAGATATTGGAAGCAAGAACTAAAAGCTTTTATTGGAAGAAAAAAGGGAACGATTCACAGGAATTCTAATACAGCTTTTCAGCATCGAATAAAATTCAGAAGCTCCCTAATTAGAAGCGCGGAACGGTATAGAAAAAAAGCGGTATAAACAGCGGGGGTAGAAAAATGCCCGGCCACAAATTCAGCATCGGTTTGGTGGTTTATCGAGGCAATTTACAAATTGGCTTCCGTTCCGAGCAGCCAGAACGTTTCTTAGGCGGTCAGAAATGATTGGACCTCGCTGGACGAGGCATCGTTTATTCGAGCTTGCTTCTGCGAAGGGCTTCTATTAGTATTTCTACCCTCTCCCCGGTACCTTGGCATATGGTTAGCTGAAATCTCTTGAAAGCCCATTAACATAACGTCGATCTGCACCTGCTTCAGGAAAAATACGAAACAGCCAACGTTCTTGACCCATCGACTGAATATCAAACGGTTCATTTTCAAACGTTGAAAGTCTGACTCGTTTGGATAATTCAAAAGTAATGTAAAATAGTACTTACAGATCAATTTAAGAATTAATTCCTCCACCCCCCAAAATAAAAAGTATTATTTCAACCCTTACCTTTACCTTTTCCTTCGACAGATTGCATTTAGAACATCATAGTCCACATCCAGACCGTTTAACCATCGAATCCCTTCTTTTTTTTTTCTTTCAAGGGTAAGCCGATTTTATCTGAAATCGATGCTTTCGTCGCGCGAGCGTGCTGCTCCTTCTTTTACAGGGTCGCCCGCGTCCACCCCGTTGATCCGGTCGCTTTTTCTTGTGGGGCCGACATAAATATGGGAAGATTAATACGCGGCCCACAAATCCCAAACAGGCCGTAGTTTATTGTCTGATACATCTGCGGGCCACCGCGGGACCCGCGTAATAAAACCACCACGATCGGTCCATGGTATCTCGTCTTGGAACCGGATCGAATGTGTGACAGACTGCCGACAATATTGCGCATTCCTGGCCGTCTATGAATTCGCCTAGGAGCTTTGCTCGCCCTCCCTCCCCCGACCACCCCTTCGGACCTGATGGTTAGCTGTGGTCTCGTCTATTTGTCAGAGAACCGTCCGTCAGGGGTGGTTCTCCGATCTTCCACCGGTTATCGGCACCGTGACGAATCTCTGCTCGGATTTTATCGAGTTTCGTTTCGTGCAGTTTCTTCTTGTCACGTGCGCGCGTTTATATTGCCTGTGCCCGGAACGGGCAATTAATTTTTGACATCTGTTACGAGAAATTGCTTGTTCATCGATTGGGAATGTTTACGGGGTTGAAGGAAATATCATAGAAACGAATGTTTTCGATAGAAAGCTGATACAAGAAGATCCTCTTCGACTCGCACGAATCAGCTCGCAGATGCTCGCTTCTTTCCCCGAGGCTGTCGCAACTTTGGTACAGATTGATTTACAGTCTAGCTTCACTCACCCACGTCGTGTCTGTTCTAATTGCAGAGTGTTTCCTGGTGCACACCCCTTCATCTTCCCACCTGCCATCGACCCACGCGATGCCTCCTCGGGATAATACCGCAGTGACGTACCTGTAAACATTACATCGTTAGAACGTGAAAAATCCAGCGATGAGATACGCTCAAGTTTCGGAGAATCTTAATTAGTCGCTATAATTAGCGTTGTGGTCCCTTGACGGTCGCCTGAACTCTGTAAGATGGATCCGGGAAACTTCCTTAGCATTTTCAATCAGGATCCTACGTTAAGAAGGTAAAGTTTGGAAGTCGTCCAAGGATGAGTTGCGAATATTGGCTTCGAGGATCGAGTTTGGAAAATCGGTTCGGATTAATTAGTGGAATGAATGTTAGAAACGCGTCGAATAGAACCTTGGTCTCTGACATTTGCAGGGATACTCCGCTATTTTGAAATCTAAATTTAAGTAAAATCATCAAAGATTAATTTTGACACCTCGAAAACATCCTCCCAATGGAGGAAGATGGTAGCCCAGAGGGGTTGTCGGAGGCTCTCCCTGTCTCTCCCTCGTGCTTGTCTGTTTGTACGGGACAAATCCGTCGCGAAGCCGACGATTATTCTGTCGACACCGCTTCTTCATCCCCTGACACGCCTCTTCGTCCTGAACGAGGCACAGGAAGCCCTGCGACGAGTCACCGCACGATCCGCCATTGCGGCTCTCCTCGACCTGCACCCCTTTCGTTTCCCTTTGCCCCTGGTCCTTTCGATCTCCCCCCGCTTTTATTTTTTGTTTCTCCTTCTCCCACCTAACCCTCGGGGCACTGGATTGCGCGATTCCGCGCGTTAGTTAACCCGCCAGGGCCACCACCTTTTCCTCTCTCCGCGTTCGAGTCATTCGCGCGCACCACCTCAAGGTGCACCGCCAACAGCAGCACCGTACACGCGAGCCGGATCGTGTGGGTTAGGTGGCCTGTCGGGGGCGTGGCGGCTTCCTGGTGGTCCGTCACTGGCGTGGGTCTCGATTCCTGCGTGGGCTACACCAGGAAACCCTTCAGGAACTCGGTTCCTTCGCTTTCCTTCATCTTTCAGATCGCTTCGATGCTCTTCAGGAAAATATAATAACAAAATATTTCATTTTAAAAATTTCAGATTGATAGTAAGATTTGAAGTTTCAAGATTCTTCTTCCCATTCATAAATATCCTGAAGAGAAATAGAGAAACAGGAAGAAGATATCCCTGTTAGAACTGCAAATTATCAATGAGTAACGGCGAAGGGGGAGGATGGGGTGGTGAAAAATACAGGCTGCAGTTGAAAATTTCTCGCAGCAGATGAACGAAGGAGCATCGTGCAGTCGCGGATACGTCGGAGGTAGGAATTCCACGAATTTCCAGCAATTTTAACGGCGCAGGCGCCAGCACTCCTACGAGAAGGGGTGCTGAATGAGCGGCTGAATATGGTCAGTGAGGCCCAGCGGGCTAACAAGGTGGGCCCGCCTCACGTAATGACGGGTTTCGCGCGGGCCTCTGCACTTATTGCCTTTTATTTATTTGGAATCTTCCGCCACACAGACGGACGGACGGACAACGGAGCGTCGGTACCGCGGGGGGCTACATCCGTACCTGAGAGGCCACCGCGAGCGCCAGGGCACGGGCCCTCTCGCGATTCATTCATTTCATTGGCCTCGATTGATTTATAAAACAACAAATGATTAAAACTAATATTCAAATATTCCTCATCTTGTTCCAAATCGAAGGAAAGCTACGAGTCTTCACCACCTACGACGATCACCTGAAAAAGGATCCGATGGGCAAGCGATCGTCGGTCACAAGCAGACTCATCACCGTCGTCGTTATCATCCTAATAATCGTCATGGGTGCCTGGTGACCGGCGTCATCCCGCTAATGGCACAGCCTCGAACATCTCACCGTTTAACGACTCGCCGGATCAGCAGGTCGTGTGTTTTCTTAACGACACCATGGGCTCGAGGAACCGCGGCAACATATAATCAACACATTTTTATGTCCCGCAGCCAAACTCCTCTCTGCTGAATGGCGAAGCGCACGCTCCTCATCCTCCTCGTTCCAAGCTTCTCTCGTTTCTCTTTCTCCGCGTTCTTTTTATTTCTTTTCGTTTTGTTCTCGCTCGGAGGAGGAGGAGCAGCACCACGGGGACGAGGAGGGAAGACCATGAAAATTACTCGACCACCTTGGGCGCCGTCGCGCGCGCGGAACCGAGCTGCCTTCTCTCGCAATTTGCCAATCGAGCCGGGTCCTGCCGATCGTTCATTTGCATTTTACGATTTTTCGAAGTGAAATTAACGCGGCGCCTTCCGTTATCCCTTTCTCTTTCCACGTCCGTCCCACCCTCTGCCCTACAGACCCACAAAATCGTTCGCCAAATTCGTCATCAGTGAAAACTGGACGTCTGAACATGGACATATGACTTGAAATTATATGAATGATCAGAGTAACACTTTGGCGAAGAACGAATCTTAATTTTCGAAAATAATTAATTCCGGGTGGGTCACGCATGGTAGCGAATGACCGGAAGGTGAGAACAGGACGGGATTGGATGACGATAATCCCAGTGTTCGAGGCGACAGCCACGATGGGCGGCTGATAAGGCGACCGAAAATGATCGGCAATCAAGTCACCACGAGCGACGAACGAATTTCGTGGCCCACGGCCTCCGCCTGTAACCGGCAATTCGACGCGATTTTTTATGCCGCTCCCTTCGAGTATCCAGGCCCACCTCCTCGTTTCCCAAGGTAGCATTTCTCCGGTCATTCCGTGGAAACGAGATAATCGTACTGTTGCCACGAACCGAACACCCTCCTCGATCCTCGTAAAACCTTCGTCGATCTTTGTTCGAGGAATAACTGGATTCTTCTCTTTCGAGAAATTTACACAATATCTGTCGTTTCGTTCTCAGAATATTAAGAACAAAAAAAGGAATTACTTTCCATCGTTCCAGTTTCACGGAGACACCTCGAACGTATAACGCGACGATTTTCACCCTGAAGAATGGTTTCTATTTGCCATCGAGCGTCAAAACGCGGCCACAAACGCGAGCCAAAACACGTATCCGGCCCGATTATCCGGTTTATCCAATTTACGGCGATCGAGCCGTGGTTCTGCATGCAAATCGGCCCTAGGCCACCGGTGCCAACTCCGCTTCTCCCCCACCGTGTTCCGCTTATTCGAAAGCGGCCGTAAGAATGGCCGCGACAAATCGACGATAGCTGGCAGGCTACCGCTCCACCGACTTACGGAACCAGATAGATGCGCATTTGTATTTCTTGTTTCGCTATTATTGCGGCAGCAACTCATTCATAGTTTAACCGGTCTTCCAGCAGGCATTTTAATGAACCGAGAATATTGGACTCGGGATTATTCTGCGAGAACCTACATCCTCTCTCATTTTATTTCCATAAAACTGTTATCTTGTAAACTTCTCCTGGTCTAAATTTAATAATCAAAATATACTTATTTCATTTTCAGTTTCTCGTGATCGAAATTTTACTTTCAGGTTTTAAACGAATCTACCGCGAAAATTTCACCGTACCCAACATGATATCGTTCGGTATTCCAATATCAAATGATCTGGACTAACTGATTGCTCGAGCCAATGGAAGACGGTCTAGGGACGAGGAGGGTGGCAGTTCGTAGGTGAGGAGAGGAAGCTAGAAGCGGCGTAGGAGTCTTGCGCCAGCATTGGTAATGGCTAATGGCTGGTAATTGGACAAAGCAGCCGCAAATTGGACCACCGGCCGTGGGGTCGTCGGGTCGCCGGACGCTAATCGTCATCCTCGTTATTTGCATCTGCCGATACTCGCTCGCGTATGTATGCGCGTCCTGTGCGTGACGCAACGGTTCCCGAACAGCGTCGACGGAAATAGAGATGACCGAGAAGCGTCTATTCGAGGAGCCGACGTCGAGCGTCGTGTCGCATCCACCCTTCGCGCTTCCATCATCGTCCCGTGTCCTTTGACGCGATCAGCGAACAGATCGCTCATCAGATCCGTTCCTCTACGCCAGAACGAGTCACTCGACGAGCTTTCCACGGATCCTCTATTTATGCCTACTTCCTGGTACGCGCGCCATTTAAGACATTTACCAATTTATTCCAAGATCAACGGTTGGATAATTGGATCCAACTTCGCTTTCGATCGATCGCGATGCGCAATTAAAACGTCGGAATCGACGCGTCATTTATTAATTACCAGCGGCGTTCATCGATATCATCTAGGATCGTTAATCGAATTCTAAACGATGGTAGATCGTGGATCAGCGTAACGAACCACCAACATCGTTCCACGAGTTTCGTGCACACGAAATTCATTTTTCTATTCCCTGATTATATGTGGAAATAATTATCGGCTTGAAAGTAGCGGGATAGTTAAAGTACGCGAGGGTTCCTCGATCTGGACACGCGACTCTTTCTTCTCGAATCCTCTTCGGCAGCTACCGGTTTACCCAACGAGATGTTGCGTCGAGATCATCGTCAAGGCTCTAATTACGGTAATGAGGTAGCTTAGAATCACCCGGGTTCTCGCAGAGTAGCGATAGATTTAAAGTAACCATAGAAAGATCTGTTCAAAGTTGAATCATTGAATATAAAAGAGATACAAAATGAACTTTGATGACCTAATTTTTAACGATTAGACAATGTTATTTAGTTTTCCTGTTGTTCAGATGATGCTACTGGGAAAGTACTTGGAATACTATGAATTGTACTTGAATTGGACAGAAGGGAAACAGTAGCCATCGCTAACAGTGCAGTCGTGTCGGTTCAGCTTGGCCTAGCACTTTGAAGCTCTCCTCGCAAGCCGCCCTCGATCTGATAAGATTAACCGTCACCCTTTCTCCTCTGTCTCTCCCTGGGAAACGTTTCATCCTGGTGCACCGAGGTACGAGCGCGTCACGACGCTGCTTCTTTGCGTCGTTCTCGACGCCGTCGTCGCGATCGCCTGCGGAGATACGATGATCTATGTCGCGCGGCTTGCTCGATGCTTTTGCCAACCTCTTATCATTTCAAGAATTTCTTTAATTCTTCGACAAAAATAACCATAGATCATTCGGTGACAGAGAGTCCCATCCGTCTGTCCCTTTAAAAAAAGATCTACACAATCGTTGAAAGAGCGTCTATTTCTTTTCAGAACGTGGCGAAGGTGTCGTCAGGGGGTTTCGAGTCTTTCGGCCCCGGGGATCGATGGGAGAATAGATTAGTGGTGGTTGTGTAACCGGTCGAGGTCTCGCGATGCAACCGATCGGTAGAGGTATTAGGTCAAGTAAGTAATCTCTTAGCGGTCACGGCAGCAGGGCCCTTGCCTGCACGACGGACGTATATCCTTGATTGGTTTCCGTCCCTTCGGATCCTCCCTCGTCCTTCGAGGCTTCGTTCGACGGCCCATTTTCGATATTAACGCTAATCGCAGCCGTGGCTCCAGCGCACGGAAAGTTCCTTGGACAGTTCCACCTCGAGGGAACTCGTGTCCTGGGGTGCAACGTCGAACGTGGACAGCCTTACAATAGCTGTTGACTTTATTTAATCAGAAACCTTCGAGGGATGTGCCTTCGATTTTTCTAGGAGTCTGTTGGCGTTTGATTAATTTCAGATTTCTCACTCGTCTTCATTTAAAATAGTTCCCAAGGATACAAGAGTCCCGAAAAATACTCGCGTCCAGGATCATCTTTCTCGGCGAGGCGATGGGCATCGAAATACGTCGGTCATCGTGTTTGTCCGAGGGAAGGCAACCGGTGGGCATAATGCAATCGGTCCCATGCCCATCACGAATCAGCTTGCCGCAGCCGGACGATGCGACGTGCGTAGGAGCGACGTGATCCTTTTGATCCTGCGCCGGCGGGTACGTGCGTTCACGGAACGCTATTAAACGCGCTCGTTTTCGTCTTTACACGGCGAAATTCGGTGAAAGGTCGCGGCTGAGGATCGCCAGGGGAATACCAGACGCGGCCGAGAGACCCAGAGCGAAGAGAATACGGGAGAGGAACCGATCGTCGAACGAGGAACCAGGTGACGAGAACCAGCTCGATGCTGGATATCGCGCGATCGTGACCGTCATTTCAACGCGGACCAACGAGCCACGATGATGAAACTGACACGATGTACCGTGTTCTACCTTCTACTCTAATGCGATCGTTGACGTCGATACCGATCGTGAACGATCCTGCTGACGCTGCTTGAATACCCGACGAGTTGTAGAATTTTCATGAAATAAAATTTCGTTCTTCTAGATAGACTACTTTATTCATTTCCATACCGATATTCCGATATTTTAAATTAATAGATATTACAGTTTGGATTGAAATTGCAAGTTTTTGAATCGAAGGGCTAATTTGAATTACACAGGTGTAGAGTGCGGTAAGGCACAGAAATCGAGATACTTACACCGGTCGGTTCTGTTCTGCTCTAGTTTCTCACGGGGCGCGCACGTACGTATCACGAAAACGAGGCTGATTTATGGCACGACGGATCAGGAACGAACGAGCGAAGAAAAACCGACGGACAGCATCGGGAATTGCGGGTTTCTTACATCGCCGCCGCGTGCACCTGCGAAACGTTGGAATTTTGCACGAAATTGGAAAGCCGATCGAAAAAGTCGATACCCGGTCCCAAGTACACGCCGCGTGAGAAATTGTCGGGTTAGTGAAAGTCTTTGGACAAATTAAGAGGTCGTTTTCTGCATATTTAAAATCAGCTTCATTAATTTCACCAAAACCATTAAATATCTATCGTAGCCTAATTATAATAAAATTTTCATTTCTTAATCCGTCTAATAATTCTTTTTTTATTAATGGAAGTTCTGCAATTTTTAGAAAACTAAAACTACCCTCTATCTATTTAATCCAATGATCTGCACTAATAGATTAGATGATCTATTATAATTCCCCTACCTGTAGTCAAATGATTCTATCGTCTTCATTAAGTGCACTCGAGACTTTTCTTTCACCCCGTGCAAACAAAAAGTCAATCACGTGCAAGACGTAAGCCCGGCCAGCAAAAAGGCTTCCGATACGAACTCGATCAGCAAAACGCTACCGGAGAAGCTCGTCTCGTCCGACTAATTACAACAACCGTACACAGCAATCAACGCACGGTCGTCATGTGTGGTCCTGGTGCCGATAGGATCGCGTCGTTTCACCAAGAACGATATCATAACTATTCATGAAGGATGATCGACGGGGTGGTGTGGTCCGATCGAAGGGGGTTGCGGGCGAAGAAAAGGGCCGCTCGAATGGCCCCATAGAGACGATTTCGCATTTGTACCGGGACCGCACATCCGGCGGTCGGTCGGCGATTCTTGCGGATCCTGTCAGGACAATGCGGCTCCTTTTACTCGTTTCTTTTTCTCTCTCTCTCTCTCTGTTTTACCCCGGGTTCCCGTCGCTCGTTTGCCCCCGGTACCCCCTCCTGTCCTCGCGTCTTTTTCGCGTCCGGGTCGTTGCTGGTCTCTCGCGAAGTCCGAAAGGACGCGAACAACAGGAGCCTCGAGGGACAAACAGAAGTATGATCCAACATGAAAGGACGCCGCCGACCGGCAGGACTTGTCCCCACCCCCTCCCTGTGTACTCAAATTTGGATTTATGCAGGACCAGGCCCGCGCTCGTTTGCCACGCATGCAAATCGGCCCAAGCGTGCCATTACTGATGCTGTCGTCGTTTATTTTTATATCTTTTTATCTTCCATGAAGATATTACATAATTGAGATGATCTGTGATTATCATTAAGGAGTTGATCATTTCGAGACTGTAGAATGATTTTTGAATAACGAAAGATCGTCGAAATCCTCTGAACAATTGTCCCGCTGTACGAATAGTCGAAACTAGAGAAAAGCGAGTAACCAGAGGTCAGAGTCACACTCGTTCACGTATCCCTGTACATATTTGTTCGAATCAGTGGAATCGTGGATAGTTTACCAGCGGCATATTCTTTCGTCTTCGGTCCACGTGATCGTGCTACCGATTCGAATCAGTTCCTCCCATGGGAACGACGGTGGATTAGGTGTTTGCTGTGGTCCGGGATCGTTGTTGATAGGTGAACCGGGCACCCGGTCGAGCACCGATTGGCCGGTTCCACCGTGGAAAATTAGCTTCGTTAGCTGATTGAGTTAGCCAGCTCGCGGTCAGCACTGATTAGAACAAACTGACCGGCCTACGCTGCTTGATTGCGAAACCTGGGACAGAGACGGGCGAAGGATCGCCGATGAAGGGATTTCCTACGTTGTATGTTGTACGTGGTGAGACGGCTTCGTGACTCGCCGGACAAGACCGTGTTCTCGATGTTTGCTCGCTTGTTTCGTCCTTTTATCGCTTCCGCTCCGAGCTTCTGGGGATTTTACTCTACCCTTTGGCGATATTTCACGTCTATACATAAATATACACATCTGTCTGTATACATAGAATCATGATTGTTTTATAATCAGTTATTTTTCTTTGTATCCAAAGGAATTTGATCGAAGATTTCAAGGATCGAACAAATTTTCATCGAATTCTGCTTCTTGTCTGCAGTACACATCAATCTCGATGCACTTGCTATGGCATTCCATGAATGGTACCAGGCTATTCATGCGAGCCAGCTCGCAAAGACCATGGTCAGAAGCGTCTTCGATGGGCCGACTTGACTAATTGGCAATACTTGACCACTGAACATGGGTCGTAAACGAGTACGGGTCGATCGACCACAGGGAATTACGAGAACGCAAAGACGCAACCCTTTGCTAGAGTCCTTCCACGTTTTCAGGCTACGTTTTGATAGGGAAATGATCAATTCATTATTCTCATTGAATTTCCATTAATTGCTTCGGTATAATCTTTTAATAAGAAGGATATAATCCTTTAATAATAATTTTGTTTCTTGTCGATTTAGTTTAAATGACAGGTAAATTGAAGAATTGTATTAAGAAATTGATTTTGGAAAATTTGAATCTATCCTCGTGTCTCTGCGATGAAGGCATAAATCAGGGTGGAAAATGGAAGTCCTTTGGGTTGATTTATCGTGTTCCTGGGTATCGAACCAGCTCGTATCACGATAATTGGTAATACTTGGACCCGAGTGACCATAAACGACCGCATCTGCCAGAAAGGTAGCTGGAATTAAGCGCAAAAGACACGACCAGCCCCTTCGCCAGAGGAGACCACTCCGAAGGCGAAGATTCATTGCACGTTTCCACGGTCTGATTCGCAGGAGGTCTCGAAAGAAGTATTATGAATCATTGGAAATGGGCAAAAGTAATTCGATCGATTTATAGCTGTTACTTATTAGGAAAATGTAACCAAGAAGTGGAGACCGTTCAATCAACGCGAGAGAAATAATGGCCTAATGATGTTCGATCCTTCTCCGTTGCCGTTTTATTTACTTTTATCGTGGAAATTCTTTGGAATTCAACAATAGTTCAAATTTTTATCTTTCTTCTTCCGAAACTCTTCTGATCCACATTTTTAAAATTATGTTTATTTCCAGTCCCTTTACGAAAGCTCATGAAAAAAACAATATGTAATATCCTACTTCTCACCAAATGAGCATCGCGAAACGAATATCGTATCCCAATCAATCACTCTACCGAGAAATCTTCTCCTATTCCTCTTTCGAACAGCCAAACAAATAACAAATATCCTTATTTTGCAACGCAAAGGGTTTCGTCGTGAAATTTTTCAATTTGTAATTAAAATCGTGAAGGAACAAAAAAAAAGCAAAATGAAGAAGAAATTTCAGTGACGGATGTCTGTTAGCGGAAGGAAGCTGATCGCCTCCGGGGGGCGGAGAGTCGATAATGAATTCGATGGCAGACCTTTCGAGTTGTCGGCCATGTTTTTTTCATCGTGACTTAGGGGATGCAAGCCTCGTCGAGTGCATCACTCTTTGCCGTACCTCTCAGGACTCGCCTCGTCTCCTAACGAAGGGGGTTGTTCTCCCTTTCTGCCCTCCTCGTGACCCCCGCCCGCCCCTTTTCTCGCGGAGCCCACCCTTGTCCGGAGTGTAATCCTCCTCTCGCAACCCCTTTTTTTTTTTCTTTGTGTATTTTGACATGGCCAAGCGAAACTCTTGCCGCCGATAGTTCTTTTTTATTCTCCTTTAATTAGCACGCGATCGGCACCCTTTCATCTAGGGGATGTTTCAGACTACAAGTAGAGCTAGTTTCTTTTCCTTCTTTTTTCCCCCCAGGATGTATGGAGGATGAAGTAAAAGTGTTAGTGAGGAAATTTGCATAATACTACCAGAGAAGGTTGGAGGAAAATGTTCTGAACTGTTGTTTTTAAATTAAGAAACAATTAATTCGAATTTTACCTCCAAATCAAGGATTTCGTACTGGAATTAATTCCGAGAAAGAAGCGAAATAAAGTTTCGGAGGTAAAGGTGAAGAACCGCTGTTATTGAAGGAGGAATTATAAAATTCTTTCGTTTCGCGCACCTTCTTTCCGGACGAGAAAGGACGACGCGACGTTCGTACGTGTTTCGCGATACGAGAAGTTTTTGCAGCCGAAGGAAGCCGAGACGCCGCGTATCCTCCCGTCTATTTGAATTCAGAGCACACCGCGTTGAAATACGCTAGGAAAAAGAAGGATTCCCACACTTTGGAGGCCGACGTGCTCCATTCAGCGGTTTCGCGTGTCCTGAGTCACCGCCGTATCATTTTACGTCTCCACAATTTCATTTCTGCTCGCGAGCGACGCTTTCTCGGCCACGAGAATTTCAAACGAGTTCAATTCACGCTTAAAAAATTGTCTACTCATTTAGAGCCGTATCTACAAAAATTCTAATAAATCTAATTAAATTTTCCCAAAGAAACCCTTCATTTCCCTTATAACATTATCAAAATAATTTTATAAACCTTCCTCTTTAAATATGAAACGACTCCAATTAAAAGGTCCAAAAGGGAAAAATAAAATTTATCCAAATTTCACCTACCATTTCACATAGTCGCATCCAAAATACAAGCCAACTAGCAGAAGAGGGTAAAGGCTGAGGAGCGCGGTTTCCGTCAAACGATTTGGCCCCGCGGCACGTATCCAGATACTCATCTTATGGGAACGTTTCAGCCGGATCGCGCCTAGTAAAAGAACAAGAAAAAATAAAAATAATAAAAAAAAAAGAAAGAGCAGAGCAAGGTGGCTGGCTGGTCGTGAAGCAGCGAACGTGAAAGAAGGAGGACGACGGTGGTATAAGAGGAACGATAAAGGGAGAAGGGTTAAAAGGAAGAAGAAGAAGGGAGGCAACGGAGAGGGCGTATTACGAGCGGCACGACCGACGTAATATTCATCTCGGGTCCTGGTCGAGGTCAACGGGGCCATCAGCGGACTGGAGATGAATGAAAACTAGGCCCACGATACACCGCCGCCACGGTCGGGCAATAGTGGCAGAAGCGAAACTTGAATGGGGCCTGATGGCGGAGGGTAATGGGGACCGTGGCTCGTAAACGGCTGCGTAAACCTTCAGGCTAAAGTAGAAGAGAGAACGACGGAGCTAATTCAGCGACAATGAAGGCAGTTGGTCAATGGTAGCGAGTCAAGACCGGAGAACCAAGTTTTTTCCAGCTGGTCCCAAAAGTACCGGTCGTTTCTCAGTCTTACCTTTCGTAAAATTCATGATACGTGGCACGATTCAGTGTCTCGTATCGTTTGAAAAGTGGAAAGTAATTTTCTTCAGGACACTTTTTAATAGTTCAGAAGAGAAAGTATTTTCGGAATGCTTTTCGTCGCGCTATGTAAATTCTCTTCCCCGGTGTTCCTTTCGATTTACTCGGCTGTCCACGCGATTCCCCCGCGAAATTCATGGAACAAAATGCTATTCCATGGATCCGTGGCACACCTGCCGTACGTGATTCGACTGTCTAACATTCAAATCCTCGGGAAAAAGCAGCCGACTACCGAGAACGGAGCCGATCGAAGGGAAAACATGGTGTATTATTAGAGTGGTATTAGCATAACGATGATTCCCTTCTTAGAAGCTACAAATTAACAAATAGCAATTGATTAATTACATAATTAGGATCATTTGCGTGGAAAATTTTCTTTGGAAAATCCGAGTTCAAATATATTCTTTCGTTTCTCTAAATCGTCCGCAGCTTCTTCATCAGAGTAGCAAAAGTAAAGGGACGAAGAGGGGGAGGGGGGTAGTTTAGTCGAAAACCACTCGGCGAAGGAGCAGTTTCGAAGGAAGATGGAAAAGAAGAAGTGGAACGATGTGGAAAGAAAGAATGAGAAGAGGAGGAAGGGTAAAGGGGGCGGGGGAGGGGAGTATAAACAAGAGACGGTCCCCGGCCACCCAGCTAGTCGGTTCCTCTCGCCCTTCGCCATTCTTTGGCCCAAAGGTCTGGTCCGTCCTCTTTCTCCTCGTCGCGGGCCCCGTGGCTCCTCTGCTCGATATTCAAACTAATAAATTAGGAGGTCCTCCGGGGCCGGAGCCGCGTATGAATCATCTAAAACAATGGAATGCAGACTAAGATGGCGCCTCCGTCTCGGAGGGAGCCTGGTCTCTATAACCGAGCCGTTGCACGCTCGTGGATTATACGAAAGCACCGTGCAGACGGTCACTGACAGCCCGACGACAGACAGTCCGTCCTAACTTGGTATCGGGGGGTCCTTTTGTCTCTGCTACGTCAGGGATTCTCATCCTCGCCCCTTATTTCGACCCCCCGCCGTTCATAAATCATCCGACCGAACATCTTCCCTCCCGATGATACTCTTTCCATGTCCTCCATTTAACGATCCTCGCGAGAAATCCTGGATACCTTCTTAGGTGTCCTTCCAGAATGGAAATTAAGCGGTTTCGGCGTGAGATTTACGTTTCGAAATTTACGACGGGGGGTCTCGTTAATTGGACGATGAGAAAATTCAGATTTTTTTCAGATTTACAATGTTTCCGAACAACGCGTATCGAACGATGTCCAGTTGCATTATCTGAAAACTCACCCCCCGAATTCTAGCGCTCAGCGGGTGAACAGCGGCTGCTGGTAACCGAGGGGGTGGTTTTAAAATGAAAAGGTAATGACTTGTGACCGGAGATCATTTCGAGTGGCCGCGTATCGTCTGGACAATGGTCATTGTTGGCCGACACGCTTGCAGGGGGATGATTGCGTGCCCCGGGCCGTCAGTCGGTCAGGCATGATTTATTTTTCCTCTCCACCCCCGCACACTCGGCCTTTCTGCGCCGGGCAACAATGAAGGCGTACTACTGTTTTGACGATTCCGGCCGTCTCGCTGTCAAAATAGGCTATTATCGTTGCCTTGTACCGGCGATCGACAATAACCATCCTGGCGGCGTTAACGACCGTATTGTGCCGTTTTGGACGCGTTTTCATGACCGGCGGCATGTTTGTCTCCTCGGTGATCGATGAAGAAGTCAAACGGAACGCGCGATTTCTTCACTCTGTTTCCATTATTAAAAGTATAAATTGCAGGGTAACTAACTGCTGTTTAAATCCCGGTCGAATAAAACATAACAGGTTGAACCTTAGCAAAAATTTCATCCGTTAAATTGGTTTAATCAGAACCAACCCGGGTTAATCTCACCGCAATTTATACCTGATTCGAACCGTAATGAAGAAACCATAAAGCAGTAATTTCGGAAGAGTCACGGAATTGTACGTAGGAGTCGCAAGAAGGGCAACGAACGAAGAAATACGACAGGGTTAATGCGAACGCCATAAGTAGAAGCTGGCCACGGCTTGTTTAATTCGATATTCAAGGGGGTGGAGCGGCGAAAAAAGCGAACGCCGAGAAGAGCAGCCTTTTTTCCCTCCCATGGTCCGCTAATGAATCGACAATTTACGAGAGTTTCACGGGTCGCTGAAGCTCGTGCGTTTTGGCATGCTCCGAGCTGTTCCTCATTCATCCTCCTTTCTTTCGTACCTTGGACCGGCCAGTGATTTTTTCTCTCCCCCGTAGGAAGAAAACAGCGAAAGGAGATCGTGGCTCGGTCTTGTCAGTGATCGATGGCTCCTCGACCGGAAGGGGTGGCTCCTCGTATGGAAAACTGTCGAGGAAAAACTGGACCCTATTCGAAGGAAAGCGAATTCGAATACGAAAGGCTCTCTCTGTTTCTTTTTTTCCTATGGAAAGTAATTCGACTGAAAATATAGAATACTGTTAAAGTTGTTCGCACGGGGGTCGATGAATGACCGGGACGGAAACGCGAGGAACGAATTAGACGACAGGAAAGAAGGAGTAAGGGCGTTCATTAGGAATCGTACAGTTGGAATTTCATGGTGGCTAACCGGTAACGAACCTCCTCGTCGGATCGGCCACGTATACTTATTTCCACGACATCCGCGTGGCAAAAGAAGCGACTATTCGACATGGTCCGGTGCACCACCGATCATAGTGGTTCCAGTGAAATTGGTCAGTGTGCTGGGCAACGACGAAGGCCGTTGGATCGGCCGCAGTTACGGTCAAGCAGCACCGCGTAATTTCCATGGGGCACCGTGTGCCTTCTTCCACGTAGCAACCCTTAAGGAAACTTGCCATTTCTTCAGAGTTCACTCCAACGAAATGGAAGCAGCTTCAGCCTGAAACAGAAACATTTTTACAAATTACTATGGAGAAATTTTAACAATTGTTGCGAGACAAAGAAACAAATTTGTTTAAATGTTTCTCTTCGTTGAAACAAATCCGCTGAGTAACAAAATACTCTACACAAAAAGGTGTTACACCAATGAAATAAACAAAAATGAAAGGATGAATGGAATGAAAGCAGAGCTGGCCGTTTCAACAAAGCGATTCGTCTGAAAAAGTCCCGATAGAAAACAGGACAATATGGCGCGGGCCATTCTGATTCAAATTTTTCGACCACCATCGTTTCACCCCTGTCACACTGGCGTGTACAACGTTTTCCAACGGTGTTTACAAAACACCGTTTGCCCGGAACACCCGTTAATCGTCCCGGAAACGCGCCTTCCCTCTCCAACTTGTCTGCCACCCCGTTTTTCGAAGCGAAACGCGAAAATACCCACGCGATTGCATTTACGTGCACGTTAAACAGTGACGAATGCAGGCAATAACAAAATTATTAAAAAAGAAGTAGACTCGAAAAATATAAAATCCAGCAGGTACGAAATCGATGATAAAATTGAAGGCTGATCATTGATTGTCTCTTTGCCTGACGGATGGATATTTGTAAATAATTAACCGATGGTAATTAACGTCGGTGCAGAATTGACCTGCGCCGTTTTAATTAACTGCTCTGCCTCTTGTATCGTTCAATAATTCACAGCTTAATCGTTATTATCATCTGTCGGGTTGAATTTGCAAATGGAGGGGATAGTTTTTTTCACAGAAAAAGTTCTAAAAATTTTTAAGAACCACCGAATTAATTGCTATTAATTAATGCAACTGGAAGGAAACAGTTTCTTCTGTAATTCGAGGACAGTGCGAATGCGGTCTTAGAGGAAGCGAGGGTTGGAGAGGCCGATCCGAAAATTCGGCAGCCTACAAAACAGCGGCCGCTATCCGCCCGCAAAACCGCAAGAACGTCATGCCGGCCCTTTGTCCTAGCACGGCTGTCGCTTGGCCAACGAAACTATGACCATTATTATTACGTCGGGTGAACAACGCGATGCGGTGACCGTTTTCTCGACGAGGAAGCGCAGATGGCAACGAATTGCGTGTGCACCCTTCGATCCACCATCCGGAAACAATGAACCACCGGAGAGGCTCTTGTCTTTATCTGGACGTTACTATTTTTTGCTCGATCTGATTTTTAAATTAAATTTCCACCCTCGACGTGCCATTTTTATGCACGGAACGTGGCAAGTTACGATCGTTCTTCCTATCCGATTCTTTCTACCGTTAAGGAATAAATCACCGAGAGATACGTTGTTTCGAAACAAGATAGAACGAGATAGTACACGGTTAATGATCACGTTAAAAGTAGGGGGAAAACGAGAAGATGGAATAGAGCAACGACAAATTAATAGCGTAGAAAGAACCGACATAGGGTTAGAATCCGTCGGAATCGAGGCGGTGGAAAAGAAAAATGCTGCTCTGTGTTTACACGGGGACAGGGTAATGATATATCACGGGTGTTAATTGAACGTTTACATTACTTTAATGCCGCGGTTGCATCGTGCGTCATTCTGTAAATGGCACCACGCGACCGACACGATTTCAGATAGTCACGGTTCGAGGACTTCTCTCCGCTATCGTGCAACCTCTTTTTAATTAGATTTCTGGACTTTAACGAAACAATGGAATCGAAATTTCGCAATATAATTTTCAAAATAAAATATTTTCAAAAAGAAAATCGAGTTATTAATTTGTAACTTCAGATACCATTTTGATCCTTGATGGCGGAAGTACAATGACTTCCGGTCCCTCTAACTCGATACTTTCCCATCTTCTTCGGTTCTTAAGATTAGTCCTCCTATACCTTGAATTCTCGTTATTTCTTCGATATTCGTGAACGAAGTCCTTCGTAGCCGGAAGTATAGTGCGGTGGTTCATCGTCGCGCAGGATCACGCACGTTTCTGCGAATTCGAACGGATTTCCGGCTGGCTATGGCGCGTTCCGTGGCGAACGACCGCGTAAACGCGAGCCTGCCACCGCTTGCGGTCGAACGAAGGAAATGGCAGACGGTGGAATTCAAAGGAGCCGACTTTCTGCGGCTACCAACGTGTTTATTTTAAGTTGCACGGGGTGTGATCAAGTACTTATTCCATACCGGCTGTTTCTATTCCACAATCCTTCGATGTTTCAATTCTATACAATAGAGTCTCCTCGATGACTTCGCGCGTTTCGATGCGAAAAACATCGCTTTGACGTTAGTTTTGGAAGAAGAATCGAAGAAGTTTTATTTAAGAAGGAAGCGTATAATTGTACAGTCTGAAAATACCATGCTGCGTGAAATCGCCCCTTAAAAACATCCTGCGTCCAAGTTTTTCATTACGCCCCGCTGGTTCGTTGGTCCTCGAAGGAGGAACAGGAGGAAATTAATAGTATCGGGTCACGGGGACACGAGCAGGACACGCCGGTGCCCCGTTAACGAGAAAATAAATGCCCGCCAATTTTTCACCAACGACAGGTACACGCCCCTCCGCCCTCTTTAACCGAGCCGGATGAATTTTTAATTTCACAGGTTCGCGTTTTCCGGTGTTCAGGGAAAAGCCAGGTCGTCACGGGGAAGATTATACGGGGCGAGGGATATTAATTCTTCGTTTCTTCCTCCCTTACATCGACAATTTTACTTGGACGACCTTCGACTTTAACGGATTCCGTCGACGATTCGCAGAGGGGAATGATTCTTTTTATTCTATTAATTTGTCTTTTTCAAAATCTATAACCCCTCGAATTAACAAAAAATTCATTCAAAATTCTTGAAGTTAAGAAACCCTTTCAATCGTTTTTCCCCTATTTTTAACAGGAATTTGCCCGAAAAGGTTTGACAAGAAGCGTGGCTCGAATTTATATGAAAACCAGGTTCCCTGTCTGCCATATCCACCCCGAGGAACGGCGCAAGTAATTCTCGCATGTTGCAGAAATATATTTTACCCGTGTATGCGGCTGAGAGCAGGAACGAGGGAGTCGTCGCGGCGTCGTTGGAGAGCAGGCGTTTCGGCGACGGGACGCGTCGCAAAAACGCAGGCGCCGGCGCTATGCGCTGGCTAACACCGCCAAAGGCCCCGTTCCTGGTATTATTTTCGGCCGTGAGAGAAAAGACTCCCTCAGCATCCTTCCCTTAATACGACGAAATCCAAAACGACGAGATTTATCGGTGACAGAGGGAACGACAACGACCAAGAGGATGTCGAAGAGGATGAGGATTGAAAGTCAGCCATCCCGACCGGGCAAGTGTTGGATCTTTTTGATTGCTTCCGACAGAGCCGGCTGTCGTTGCCTTTGAAGGCTCGTCGATGAAGGATTATTCATCCGCGATGGATAATTTCGAGAAGGGGACTCGTTGTTTCTTTGTCCACAACTACGGGGGCGCTATCCTGCTTCCAGGGAACGCGGTTTTCGACAATGTTTACCCTCGAACGTTTGTGAAACTCCTTTTTCTTTTTTAATTTCTTTGTCTTTTTTGGAGAGTTTGAGTTATTTATTATGGGTCACTTAAGTTCTTTGTTTTAACTCCGTTCGTGTTGCACCCTTGCATGATTGAGGAAGCAAATAACCGATTCGTGCAAGAAACAAATGAAAACAGGAATTACGTAAAAATCCACAGGAATTGGCCTGGCAGAAAGTAGCTACCGTTGGCGAAACGTTTAATAATGTTATCGAGCAAGCAGGTCCAGGACCCGTATAATAATGCCGGCGTTCTCGTTGAGCGTAAATCCATGAAAATAAGAGGGGTAAAGCGGTTCCAGCAGCGGCGTGTACGTACGTATCACGGACGTTGGTGTACGGGTTTTCGTACTAGATGAATGCAAATACATATATCAAGAGGGTTGCTCGAGTTCCTTCCGCGACGTCGTCCGCTTGTTTTACTTTATTCGTTTTGCTCGACGTGCGCTCCGAATGAAAATTCAACGAGCACCACGGCTGCCACGGGGCTCGAAGAAACTCGCGCTAAATGAAAACCGTGTACTGTGCTGGCTCGATATAAATGTGACGAAAGAAGTGAGATTATTAATTAAGGGAGACAATTCGTTTCTTTCTTCCCTTTAACTTTCCTCTTTCGGCAGATCAAGAAATTCTTCGACACGAAGGAAATTCGTGAATTGTTTTGCTCTTAAAATTCATCGCGCGAGATTATATTCTTTGGAATTTCACTGCAGAAATGATATTTAAAATTTTGATAATTAAAAGGAAAAGATGAAGAAATAAATTTAAATTAACTCGAATGCATTGATACGGTAGAAGGGATGGAAGAGTAGGTTTCAGAGAATAAAATAAAACGCTCGTTTGTTCGAACGAGACATCGTGATCGCGGCTCGACTGTGATCTTTGTCCCTCGGATAAAAGAAGACAAGTAATTAACGCCGTGGCGGACGGGCCAAGATGAAAACATAAAGCGACCACTTCCGTCCGTTGGCCATTAATTGTCGCGCGAATCGGTGCTGATACCCCGCAGAACCGATCGGTTCGCTTTTTATCGATTTCTCGTGCCGGGAATTTTTAATAGTGACACCCCGTTCGGCGTACTTATGAAAGCCACCGCGAAACCGATTCCCCTTGTAATTAGGCAGGATGCAATGCTTTGACCATCCTGCAAAACATCGTCTCCCTTCAGCTTCACGATTGATCGATATCGAAGCTTCAAATCATTCCATTTCTTTCTTCCTTTTCGTTTCCTGACCATTGGATACAGAACAAAAGTTTCTTATTTCATTTCCAAAGACGCAATTAATATATTTATTTAATTATACTAAAAATTTATAACCTCGTTCATTGATTCTTTACCGGAAAATGTGTCAATGTAAGATTAAAATGAATAGAAACTCCCAACACTTTTCCATCTATGTCACAACTTCTCAATAAAATGATTCTAAATCTATACATGCTTTAGTTTATAAGTAGAGTTGACACAGTATATCTTGGACAAAGTTGACGTGTAATCTGCATTTATAAGTGCATCGAAATCGAGCGGTAATGTGTAAAGACACGGTTCGAGAATAACGTGAAAATATCGCAGGTTCGATTGCCGTGGCGAACGATCGAGGTCGCTGTTCCGCGCTTCGAACACCTTTCCTCCGCCATTACATCGCTCCTTTCGGTAGCCATTACGCGAATAAAATTAGGCGGCGGTGAAAAAAAAACAGGTCGGGATAAATCTTCGGGAAACGTAAAGAAGCGACCACGACGAGTACGTTCCTCATTCGACGTGGACGGATCTCGATCAACAGCTGATCCTTGGGACGAGGGGGCAAAAAAATTGATTCTTCGATTCCGAGTACCGGATCCGTCGTTGCATCCCCGCTTCGAGGAACGAAGTATCGAGAAAATTTACGATCAACCCTAGCCGACGATACCCCGTCCCCTCTGTCCCTCCTCCTCTATCCATCTTCGTAGACACCCTTATGCCTAATACATATCGAGCGGCGAGCCATCGAGGTTCGCGACTTTTTACCGAACCGATCGGACGCACCGAGATTTCGTCTCCCGGAAAGGTGATCCGTCCGGCCGGATGCTGGATCGATATCTCGATCGATCGTCGATTAATAACGTTAATTCCCGTGGCAGAAAGTGACGGAAGAGGGCCTGCCTACGGGGACAGAGAGGAGAGATAGGCGGCAAAACGTAGGAACGTAAGAAGATCGACTCGGTGCGTGTGGGCTTCTCTTGCAGCATCAATTAGACGGCTTCGAAGCGGCGTCCATGTGTGGCCGGTTGTGCATACGTGTGCGCGGACCGCTCTCGCATCGGCGTCGATCGTCCATTGTGTTCCATTGGGCCGATGGGCACGCAAAGATGGCCGTCCCCGCGGCCAGACGAGGCGAGGCTGGAAAACGGCAAAAACCCGTGCCCCGAACCGCCGAGTGTTTCGGGACCGCGACAATTAATGACCGCCGGGCGAAAATCATTTTATGTTTTCATCTTCAATGGACGAGATTCTCTTTTAGGCAACGAGGTTTCGCGGTTGCTTGCCTTATTACTTCTCGGAAGTAATAAGGTGATGGAAAGATTGTTATGTAATTAAGGAGATTCCGATGTAATTGCTCATTTCTATCTTCTAATAAAAATTAAACTTTCCAATTTTCTTTAATTTCTTTTCCTCTCAATTAAATCTGATTAGTGACTGATTAATCAGTGTCATCCACTAATACCCTCTTTCAAATGACTTCATAAAAACGTCAATTCCTGGGAGGATATCTCCGTTAAATTACCAGTGATGTCCTCAAACGCTAATTGAAGTCAACGCCAACGAAGCGTAGGAAGTAAATTGAAAGCCATTCTTACGAGACACCACGATCATCCGACACCCACTAACCATGATTTCTAAAAAATAGAAACAACTATTTTCCCTATTCGCGTAGCTTGTTAGAGGCGAAACTTTCGGGAGCATAAGCGATTCGATTGGACGGGATAGGAGGGGTCTTGGCCGGGCCGTAAATCCGTCGCGAGTAGCGGAAGTCGGAAACGCGTAAATCCCGAAAACTTCCAATACCCGCGCGGAATTTCGGCGATCCTCGTAAAGCTGCCACGACGGGCCGCCGTCGCCGTTGCCGAAAAGTCCTGCGTTTCGACTGCAGTAAAGGGCAGGGTAATATTCACAGGCCATTTGCGGCACAATACCGCCACGTTAACGACGACAATGGAAGCAATAATGAGCGGCTCGGGCCAAGAAACTCCTACCTGCCTCTCCGTAGTTCCTTTCGTTCCACGAGCCATCAGAATCACCGATATTTGCCCGTCGAAAATTCGCGGATCAGGAAGCTCGTAATGCTCCTTCGCGAATTAGGAGATCGTTCTCTGCTCCGGTCATTTAGCCTGGAATTTGGCGAGATTCTGGCCAAATTCTCTCTCCTGCTTGCCATGATTTTCCAAATCGCTTGAAACATTTTCCTTTTAAATTACGACCCTCGTCGATTTGTAATAATCGAAAGATCATTAGTTCGCTTTTCGTCTGTTTCAGCTTCGATCGGATGGACCCACGGCAAAGTTCGTCGACCCTGTGGCACGCTGAAAGCGCGAACGAGGAAAAGCGCGCGGGAACGAGGCGACGCTGGCGACACAAAGGCCGGCGAGGAGGTGGAGGCGGTGGGAGCGCGTCACGGGGACAAGGTAGAAATGACATGGAACGACGAAGCATGCGGCGTATGACGGGAAAACAAAAGAAGCCAATAATTTCGAGCAATTTGGGGGCAGCAGCGCGAGACCCGCGGACCCAGAGGTACTCGCGTGACCGCTTGTCACGGCTTTGCACGACTCGCTTCGCGACCGTGCGACTGGGCGACCGCATCCTCGCCTAACGCCCAACGACGCCTCTCCCTTTGATTTCTCGTCGCTTCGTCCACACGAAACTGCCACAACTTTCAAACTCTCTAAGACCATGTCGAACTTTGCGCTTTGGATAACTTTCGGCTATCGAATCAAGTTTTTGTCTACGAAGTTCTTTGAAAAATTATTCAATTTTCCCAGAATTCTGAAGTGGTATAATATTACAGGTGTTAGATAAGTATATCATTAAGTCAGCTCGTTAGATATTTCTCACGTCGTTAGGAATTTTCCTCTAATTACCTTTGCTATTAAGACAGCAATATAACGGTTCGATCGAATAATTTGTCGAATACCATTCGACTAAGATATCATTGTTTCCGTAGGAGACTTTTCTCGGCTCGCTTAAGAGTCGAGCGGTAAAACACAGGCGGGTAATTGAAACGTTCCTGGCATTCGAAGAAACGCCAAGATACGCGAGATAACGCGTTAACGAGCGGCAGAAACTCGCGCAAACATTTCGAGAATCTAATCAGATTTCCGAGCGTGCAAATAAATATCGACGCCGGAACCGAGGTTGAAAATATGCTAATTCCTCGCGTTATGCTAATATCCAGCCAACGTGGATCTTCTCTTTCAGCGAATTCACGAAACCGCTTGGCCACGAAATCGTTGTATAATCGACCGTGAAAATAACCTTGCCGATAGCTATTCCATCAATTAATTTCTCACGCCGTACGATACCTCCCTGTCCAATAAATTGATCCAACTTATGGGGACCGCCGATCGAGAGAAACGTATTGACCTTTCGAACGATCCGGTACCGTTTAATCGGATCGTTCTCGCTGATTTCATTCGATGTTTTAACGAGAATCGCGAACGAAACGATTGCGTGGGCGATCGAGTGCCCGATTGTCCGCCGCAAATAGCGTTTAGATGCAAATAAAGCTGTGAATTTCATGGAAATTCAGTCGTCAAAGCGTTGAGCCTAAGGGATTCGTCGTGAAAATTTTCCATTAACCGACAGGAGAAACCATCGCGTACGGTGAAAAATATGAAGCCGTCTGGTGGTTTGACGTTAGCACACCCACGAAGTCGAGAATCTAACAATAAGTGAGATTACAGTGATCCCACGGAAATTCACGGTTTAGCCGAGCCCGTTCAAGCAGGTAATCACCTCCGGCAGATTATTATTTCCACGCGAATCCTTCCGCAGCGAGAGCTACGCGTTCTTTTCACGAAATTTCTTCGTCTCGTTCGCGAAATTCTCTATCAAATTCCATTATACTGTTCGATAAAGCCTTCTTCAGGATTTTATCGATAATTCTCATTTTGAATATAAAAAGAAACCATAATATGCGATTTGATCCTCCAATAAATATCCTCGCAATTTTAACAAATTAATAACGTAGATGAAATGATATTTTTGTATTATAAAAGATGTATCTTATCAAACAGAGGCGAGACCATACGATCGCCATCTTGTTGAAGTAAATTCGCATCGATTTAAACAATTTTCTATGTATAATTCACCATCTACACGAGTTTAACCAGCAACCAAACGACTCTGTCGCTGATGCTTGCTGAAAAATCGATCCGTCCTGGAGTGTACACAGGTGTTCAGGTCCACAATTGTCCGATCTTGCTCGTTAGCCAGCTCGATCGCCTCTCCTTTCACGACTTCTTCGACGTAACGGTCCATGATATACGATTTTTCGCGGATTAACGCGCGTCATTGCGCAAAATCGGACAGGGGACCTCATCTGTAAACCGACATGACCGTTTTCAACGTTTCGTTAAAAGCTGGAGACCAATACGTAAACGTTCTATAGATACAAAATGAACCAACGTCCTCTGGAAATGTGGAAGATTCTAAAACAACCTCTGCATGGGACTTAAAATTAGTTCGCTTAATTGTTGAACGCTCGACAACGAGGTTGGACGTGATTCGACAGTTTCACCACGTCGGTACGCGGTGCTATCTGCTGTCGGCACCATTGTTTAATAAATAACTTCCATTCCTGAGGGGGACTGAACATCCTGCTGATGGAAGATGAGTATAATACACGCGTGGCGACGCTTCCGCTGTTTACCTGCTTATTAAACCTGCTCGATTCACGGAATCATTGGCACTGTCGTTCTCTTGACAGGATAAGCTAAAAATCTCGACCCCTGCTCGATTGAACCTTCCTATCTACTTGGAGAAATCATACACGTACACCTGTAATCCTACCGTCCATAGCACAGGTCTTCGAAGGAATTGATCCACGAAGAATAATCATCAACCCCTAGAACTTAATTGAGCGATCTTTAAAGGTAGATATTCTGATGTCAACGAAGAGACACTTTGAACACTAGGAAAGATTATATAGCTATCGCGAAAAATGGCTAAGCGTTGTCCATTGTCGCCGTGAATTAACGATCGTCGAACGCGAGATCTAGGGAGTCGAAGGGAAAAATCACTAGGGGGCCAGGTAATCACCGGTAATCGGGGTGGCGCGCGAGCATCGCGTCCGCACGAACCGAGAGGAGCCGACGAAGGGGCACACAGTCGACCATGCCCGATCTCGTGGGTGGCCACTATGATTTCTTCGGGGCTATCTGCCGATCTCAATAGCCGAGTAATTCCGCCGCGCGGCTCCCTCGTCCCCCTTGGCGGACCCTGGCCAGGCCGAGCGAGGCGCATTCTGACACCTACGGCTTGGCCATGAGACACGACGCGGCAAAAAGTGCTGAGAGAAGGGAAGCCGAGGTCCGGTTCTCGCTGGTTAGGCCTCCCGTCCGCCTGGAGCCAACCAGAAACCAGAAGAACCACTCTGGAACACTCGGCTAGCCACACCTCTGCGAGCTGCCTCGATTCCTCTTTTCTCCCTCGCGTACCCACCTTTCCCCATCGCCCTGTTACCGGCCCCCTTTGGCATTTCTTTTTCTTTTTTTCTTTTTCTCCTTCGTGCCCCTTCGCGACGAGAGCTGGAGCCCTCTGGAGGCGCGTCGAGTCGCCTCCTCGCGCGGTCCAACTCTCTACCCTCGAAATGCAGAGGGAACTGCCGTTTTCGCGATTCTTCGACAAGAACGAGTCTTTTTCAACCTCTTTCCACCCTGCTGTACTGCTCGCAAATCGATTCGAAAAGTTCTAAGATCTTACGTTAAGTACCTCTAAGTTTATAGCAAAACAGTTTGATTTTCGAATCTTTGGAGTAAGAAGTATTATTTTGTATATTTCCAAATTTGTGGAATCATCAAGGTTTGATTTTATACTCAGACGTACAATTTTGGAAGAATCGAATTGAAATACTCAAACTTTTCAACTCCGTTTAATATAAAATTAAACCTTCCTCTTCCTCTGCTAATAATTTTTTCTTTAATTTCCATACCCACGTATTTGCCCCCGCTCTACATAGCGCGTAATGCAAAATAGGCGATGTTTTCCAACTTCCCTAGGGAATTTCAATTATTTCACTACGTCAAACGCGCGGGTTAAACGTTTTGGATATTTGTCGCGTGTTGCGAATATTTGTTACGCTCTACTTAGCCGTAGACAGCACGGAAAATTGCATTTGCAAACTGGTCAGCCGTAATCAACGATCGTGATCGTTAATCCGATCGATCGACACGATCGAGATCATAAAGTAAAAACTAAGGAATTATTCAAATGGTACAATTATACCAATACCTGACAAACTAACACTCAATCTGTCAACCATATTAATTTCTTTCAGCTAATCGTCTAATAACATATTCTCGTTCATAAATCATTTAACGTCGCAAGATAGATATCTAATTCTATATTTCACTTCAAAGAAAATTTCTCCGCATCTTGGAGATCGCGGCGGGTTCAAACGAACGAGATCGCGCGGGGGTTGAAAATTTTCCGTCGGTGAAAACGATCGTCGAGATCCAGGGTTAATAACGGGACGGGTGGGGGATCGTTTTGTCACAACGGGAATGACGTTCCGTTTCAAAAGCGGATCACCGGCGTGTGCAGGTGGCCGTATCGCGGCAATATTCTAATTAGCAAACGTTCCAATTATCCGGCTCGCGTTTTACACTGATAATTGCGAGCAACGCGCAGCGAGTTTCCACGTTGCGCGATCGCGATGGCTTCAACTACTCTGAATCCTCGAAAGGATGAAACAGAGTCGCGCGCGCACGTGCCACCGGAAGTACAATAACGACGCAACTAATAAGTGTCTGGCTATTTAACGTCGACGCCTTTGACGTCGTCAGCCAGCTCGTTAGCAGTCGCCTTTCGATTTTGCTTTTCAACGCGAACGCGAGCCTCTTCATGCCTTGTTCAACTTTCCCATGCTTTTTGATGCTCGATGCGAGGTAAATTTTCAACTATAAACCAGAATATTATATGTATATTCTTAATAAAATATGATTGTGTTTGGTATTCGATAATTTGGAATAGATTTCCGATGTATGATTTGTCTCAAAGTTTTTGTACATCGAATGTAATGAAATGTTTGATAATAATTCTTCAATTATACCTTCGTATATTGAGGTACTAATTGATGTAGAAGCTTGGTGGTAAATAAAAAAATCAGACGCGAAAGCAACGCGCGTGTGTTCGTCTGAAAACGCGGTGAATGCGCGAACGTGCAGAGCAGTGTTAGCCGGCGGCTTGCGAAGTGCTTCAAAAAACTAGTCCTGCCGTCGTCGTTATCTGGCGATTTTTTCACACTAATTAGTAATTATAGGGTAACTTCATTAGCGGTGCTCGCGACTTAATTAAAGACGGGTCTCGGCCTTTCCAATTGGCGACACCGACTTTGTTGCGTTTCGTATTTCCAAGGCAATTCAACAAACAATAGAAGATACATTGAAAAATTTTCATTTGATAATCTGATGATCGATGTTAAATTATAATAGAAATTCTTTAATAAAACATTATCACAGATCAGAGAAGAAATTAATTAATTTATCTTAATTTCCTTAAACTCTAAATTGTCCAAATTCACCCACTGAAAGATCACCTTCGCATCGAGTTATCAAAACAGTAAATGAATAAAACAATCCTACGCATCTTATAAATCTCTCGAATCTGTACCAAAATTTATCATCGCTAAATCCCTTGAAAAAAAAATCTTGTCCATCGAAAAAAAAGCAACCCTCGCTATAAACCATCCAGCCTGAGAATTTCGTCCAAAACGAGGCCGTTCTCTTCTCATCCCTTCCATCCTTCGTCCCCAGATCTTCATCCCTTCGCTCGCCAGCGAAAATAAACGGCGGAGACGCGTCTGCGGAGGGTTGCTGTGGCACGGGAGGGGTGAAGGAAAGAGAGAAATTAATTAGCTCTTTTGCGTTCCCGAAAAAAAAGGAGAGAAGAGAGTTCAAAGGAAGTGGCGCAGACTACGGAGGTCCGACTTCCGACCTGTCGACGACGGTGTGTGTAATTCCTTTCCACCCCCTTCCTTCCATCCTCTCGCCTGATATATACGTGCGACCGGTTAAAAATGGCGAGATCCTTGGCCACGATCGCGAGAACACCGGCGTTCCTTTGTGATACCGCGAGTTCTTAACCCCCTTTCGACGAACGCCACCCCTTCTTCAACCCTGATCATTGTTCGACAAACCGGGGACCATTGTTCCGGTGAAAGTATTTTCGAGCGGTTTTATTTTTTGACTACCATGATTTTTCGAACGTTTCACGAGTTGTAAATTATTTCTAAATTGGAACGGTGATATTTGGAGGGTGAAACTGGACGTTCGAAGATATCAAACTATTTTTTGAATAGAAATCCTACCTTAAGCTGCATCAATTGGTGCAAACTGAAGATTGGATGTCTTCTTAAAAGTCAGGAATTTCACTCACTTATCACTTCCGATAAAATCTCACTTATATTATCATTAAAAGTATCAAATTCGTTTAAAAATTATACGATGAATGTAAGAGAGTTACACGAGTACGATGCATTCGTGGCGCGATGTAAACTACGACTGCCGCCTAATCCCCGACAGGTACGAGCTCCGTGTTTACGTTCGATCGTATTAACGTCGACTGATAACAAAAACCTGCCACGATCTGCAAATGTCTCTAGCATTCCTAGAAAACGAATTACGGATTCCGCATTTTTTCTGAGGACAACTTTCTACCGCTACTCCGCAAACGTAGTAGTTACTTTCTCGTTATTTATGTTTCAAACTGAGTACATTATTCTGTATCACCGATATTCTGTTTCTTTTATCAATAAATTTCTTTACCTTTCTTCGCAACCTACAGTATAACTAATATCTTAAAAAACGGATTCTTAAAAAATAAAAAAGATAAAAAATAAATCAATTCCCGGTTCTTTGAAAAGAAGCAAATCCAATCATCCGGAACACCGCTAGAGATCACGGTTCCTCGGCTCCGAAAGTGTCGGTTCACCCTCATTACCATCCGGAGGCAATCAAGCCCCGAAGCGAGGAGCCGATTCTCCTCGACGATTTTCCGTACGTGTTCAGCCCTGCCAGTGACGACTATTTCGCTGGCGGGGGTTGGTCCGGGTGGATGGAGGTGGGTGTCATTCTGTGTCAACCACAGTGCCCTCTGACGATGACACCGCGGAACGCGAAAGGGGATGAAACTGGCTCCGTCGTTGAACCCGGCCTGGCTACGGCAACCGAGCTGCCTGTTTACGGGCTTTACTTTGCCCGCGCATCCCTCAGCCACCCCCTTTTACGTAAGTTACACCGGCACACCAACTTCACACGAACGCGATCCGTAGGGTGGTTAAAGGGGGTGGCGCGACGTAAACGCGAACATAGGTAAAAGCTCGACGCGGCGGCGGTCGTCGGTTTAAAACGAGGGGGTTGGCTGGTCTTATTTCGAGACAAAGTGGATCGGATTAGAGATACAGATTTCAATTTGTTCGCCCCTTTCTAGCAACCCTTCGGTGGACACCGAGATATTCCATGGGGGTGAATACCGTTCGATTCCTTAGCGCTCGATGGGAAAACGAATGGTAATTATCAGTATCAAGGGTGAGAATTTGATTTTGTAAAAAATACCTACGAAAACACCCCTTCGTTCATCGATACGATACTCCTGCCTCGGAATGAAGAAAAAGAATATTCTCAGGGGATGAAGATTGGCTCGTTGACTAATCCACTCGTGTCCACCCCCACTCGGTGCAGTCTCGAGAACGGTGTTGGACGAACAAACAAAACAGTGTTCTCAATCAGGCACCCTCTCTCGTTTCCAGTTAACCCCCGGTCGGTCGATCCTGGCCCCGGTTTGACCCGTTAAATCTCGGCTCGAATTCAGTGGGTGGAGAGCGACGGAAAACGGTAGAAGGGGATGGAAAGAAGGAGACACTGGCGGGACCAGTAAATTTCGCGTGCCACGGATACATATACATATATATACAGGAACGAGCCAAGACGGATTTAAAATTTAAATTTTATTTGATTATATTTGAATTTAATTTCGTTACTTGTCCCCAAGGGGTGGTGCCGTGATCCTGTGACTTTACGAGCGGCCGAGTGTTGCTATTTTCGTGCCTGTTCACCCCCCAATCTCTGTGCGTGCTTGTGTGTGAAACTAACAGAATGCATCGGATATTAGATACTGTTCGATGAGACTGTTTCGCTCGTTGCAACGATAGGGGTAGTTTCGGCTGGGGTGCAATTGCGGCTATTTTATTAGCAGCGAACTGAACGAAGGGGGTGTGTCGCGAGGGTGATACGGAAGGACATTTTTGGGGTTAACAATGTTAGTAATTCTATATCCATTAGATAAATGACATTAAAATTAAATTCAAAATAAAATGCAAAAATCATAGTTCCTCCAGTTGTATCGTTCAGGGGATAATTTTTCAAAGAAACGAATATTTTAATAAAAGAAAATAAAGGAAAATATTTCTCATCAAGCAAGCAAGATTTCTCAGTTAGTAGCACATACCTGGAAAGGAAGCTGGCTTGGTGATAAGCGTTCTGCGAGGTAAAAAGGATATGAGTGATGCCGCAATTAGCCAGGATCTTTCCGAGGAAGTGGCCTGGACCGACGCGTTGGCGTAACACCTGGCCGCAATCCTGTGGTTATTGCCGCTGGAAATTTATGGAAAAGGCTTGGCTGCTTTTGATTAATGCGTGTTTATTACGCGAGAGCTGGCGTTGCCACCGGGATCGGTCATGCGGGTTAATTGCCGTTGAATTGTTACCTCGTTAACCGACGTTCCTGGCTGTTTGCACCTCTGAAGATTCAACTTCATCGAACTTGATGCTGAAATAAAAGAAAAAAAGAAATTTCATTCCCTTGAAATTACTTTGTGAATTAATATTCGAAAAGAGTTGATAGCGACTGCAGGAATGAACAACCACCCTGTGAACCCCTTGCAATCACCAACGGGTCGAGTTAGGTGGTAAGTGTATTAAGGCGGGATTGAAGATGGTGTTTGAAAATTCACAGCCAATTCCGTGGCTCCCTTTTACATTGTTCGCGGGTGGCACAGCGTCGCCAACGACGGTGGCGGTGAATTTTGGCGCCGGGCCAGCATCCTCGAGAGGATTTACGTCTGTTTAATTTTATGGTATTTCACGGTCCACCCGGGGATGAAGCTGAACCAGTGTTTCTCAAAAGTCTAATCCCTGAGATTCAACTGAATTTTGTTTCATCCGTTGTTCGAGTGCTCGAGCTTAGCAGTTTTATTCAGAAAAACAATCTTTTATCAGCGATGAAAATAAAGAGAATAGTAAATAGAAAAATTAAGAAATTAAACAATGGTGAAATAAGAAAATTTGTTTTCACTCCAATATCCCAAATTTACTCTTTTTCTACCCCGTTTACTCGTTCAGCAGAATTTTCAAATTTACCCGCAGTCGCTTACCTCGTAAAGGTGGAGGATCTATCGTCCCGATTTTTATCTAAACCGTGTCCTGGTCCCATCCACCCCTGTTGGTTCGCAAACATCCGCAAGATTGCCGGTGTGTGCGCAACTTTAATCTATGCTAAGTCGAGCCGTGGGTTCTCTGGGATGCTGATGGCGACGCTGGCTTCCCAGCCCGGACATGAAAATCCCGTGGCTTGCTCCGGAATCAGCGATAATGCAGAGTCATCCTGATCCTGGGCCGAGCTTAAACGGTATCCTTGTTAAAGGCGCCTCGAGTTTCCTGCGTTTCGATCGATTCCAAACTCACCCTTCCGCTCTGCATCATCGAACAACCGATGTTCCAATTATCGAACCGCTCGATTGGCTTCCATTATGTTCAAAAAAGTGTCTTATAAATTCCTACCTAAGTTTTAGTTCAGTTTAATTTATCGCGCAGTATTCTCCGTGAAAAATTAAATTTTCCAAGAGAGAAACGATCATCGAGCTACGTTTTCTTCGAACAAAAGAGCCGTACAACCTGGAAACTCTTGAACGTTGCATGCACCCTTCAATAAACCTTCCTCGTCATTTGCCTCGAGTAAAGGAAGTACAAAAAGAGTCTCCGCTTCCTGCAACAAAATTTCCCTGTTACGTTGCACGAGGTTTCTTGCACGCCACAACGTGATCCATCATTCTTCAGCGAGAGAACGTACGGGGGGTAGGCGAGCGGAGAATTTTCCAGGCGCAGCGAGAGGGTGAAATTTCACGCTGCGCACACGCGCGACCATTTAATGCCCGTCTGGGGCCGAGAATTCCGTCGCGAGGAGATGCAACGAGCAAGGAATTCCAAAGCACATTTGCAGAAGATACTGGCGACTCGGTTGCATACGCGAGCCAGGAAATTGAGAAGGGCGGTTTAGGAAGAAGAACGAGCACTAAAAGTTCCCAGGAAATTACCTGAAGCTGGCTAGTACTAATTTGTCAAATGGACTTCTCCTTTTTTCGGTTTTGTCCCTGGATACTTCTGCTCTCTTCCCTCGCATTCGCGTGTCCTTTATATTTATGGGAAACCCTGGAGAAATTATGTTACAGGGTGAACTAAATCACGAAAATTTAAAAAGAAGTTGTCTTTTGAGTGTCTTATTCGCTTCGACCATTGTATTTAAAAAGAAACTGCAACAATGATTGATATTTTATTTTCCCTCCGGTTCGAAGAAAATCGACACTTGGGTGCCGGGCGATTCCCAGCGGTCGGTCCGCGACAAAGCGGATCGCGTCGGAGCCGAAGGCAAAAAGGACGTCGAACACGAAGCAGCAATGGCGAGGACGTGCAGGGGGGTCCTCGAGGCAGCACCCTGCGACCAGGTCCGATCGAACGGATCGTCCTTGGAAGCGGAATTCTCGCGATCGAATCGGCGGTTTCTTACGTCGCTACGCGGGCCAAATAATTCAGTCTTAATTAGGATTTACGCGGCGGCGGAGAACAATTAAAACATAAGACAACCGGCGCGCACATACACACACACACGAGCCATTGTCGACTGTCGAAAGGGTCTCAGTTGACCCGGGGACCAGTCGTACGAAGGAATTCCATTTCGAATCGTGCACCGCCCCCTATGCGGCGTCGATTCGCGGACCCGGCTAATAAATACGTCCTCGCCACCGCGGCGGACATTAATTCCTTAACGTGACAATTGCGTCTTTTAATTACCCACCAGAAGAGAGTCACGCCGACACGTCCCTCCACGGGGGACATAAACTTCTTTGCCGCTTTTTGCCCAGCGCCATCCGCGTTCATCAGCGTTTCCAAGGATGATGCTCGTCGAATTTTCTGCCCGCCTGATCCTCCTCGACCCTTCGCGTAAATTTATGCCCGACCACCTTGTCCATTGGCGATTTCTTTCTCTCCTGAACAACGTGCTATCAAACTTCTTCATGGAGGTCCCAATTTCTCACCAAGATGGTGGAAGATCAGAGGATCTACCATGTTGTACCTTAGAAATTCTATCGTTTCACAATTGAATTCGAAAATGATTGGCATGTTGTACGAAGGATGAGGAATAGCTCCCGTTGAACAAGTCTAACAACGATTAGAACCATGATTAGACGGTTAATAATCGTCGCGAACAGCTCGGGAACACCTGCCAAGCAGGTGCAATCGTCGACGAGGGCAGGCTCGTTGTATCAAACCTGTTCCCTCCTGGCAGAATCTCGATCTACATTGTGCATCTGATTCGCTGCATGCAACCATGTATCGACAGGCGTGTCTAAAACAGTAGAACGATGTTGATCATCCTTTGAACTTGATAGCTTTCGTCTAAATATTTACAATTAAATAGATGATCAGATGGAAATTCTTGGAACTCTTTTCCTCGCGTTTCGTTCGAAATCGCTGATTTCCCAAGGTGGTATCCGAGGATCGTCGGGGTGGTGATCGAATTGACGTTTGCTCGCGATAAATTCCGGTTGGTTAGAAAGGCAGCAAAAAGAGTGGAGGATAATGCGTACGGCAGGCGCTGTAGGAAATTACGTGTTCGCGGTTATTGGCAGGCAGCAGGCTGTAAAGCCGAGGAAACTCGCGTCCGCTTGGAACTGTTCGAGCGGACGTCGAGGCGGAGTGAGGGAAAAAAAAGATGGAGAAAGGAAGAGAGAAAGAAGCGAGGAGGAGCTGCTGGTCCAGAGAGTACTCCCTTCTTTCACGGTGGTCCCCGGCTCCGAATGGTTCTCCTCGTCTCTCTATCCTCACGAGAGGGGGCCCCGCGGCTAATATCCGACGCAAGCCTGCCCGTTTTGGGACCCACGTCGCGCCGCTCTTCCGACGGCATAATAATATAGACGTCTCGTTAGCCCTCGCGCACCGGACCACAAGCTAGAATTGGTTTTAGGAGCGTGCATGTGTAATGAACCAGCCTCGGCTCGTTTCTCCTGCTGCCACATCATTCCACGGACCTGGCACAGCTGATCCTCTCCAGTTCCTGTTAATTGATTGCTCCTATTGTTAGAGGATCACTGGTCGAGGTGCAGATTGACCGGCTGGATACCTTAGGAAGATACAATTTCCAAATTTCAAAAACAAAATTTTCTTTATATAAAACATTATATCTTCGATCCCAAAGGCTTTCACTAAGAAATGATGAGAATTTCATTAGAAAATCCATAGATAATTGGACCCGGTCGAACCAGTTCTTATAATTAAAAGCACCACCAATTAGTCGGTTAAAAATCGCCAAGGAATAGATTGCGATACATAAAAGGCCCGTTTGAAACTCGCCTTTAGTTGTCCCGATTCTATCAATCAATGGTTCCTGATCGGTAGCCAGGATGTCCTCGATGGAATTCAATTTCTATGGAGTTGATGGTGACCAGGGGGTCCGTAGCACGGGCAGCAGCGGGCGACTAGGATCATAGTATTTAATTCGTGCTTCATAAATCGAGGGCATTCGTGCGGGGCCCCAGGTTCGCGAGTCGGGCCCCATTGGAGCCCCGGGACCACCTTGTCGTGGCGCGGCAGAGCGTGGGCCCCAGACGCTCCGTGCGCCACGTTACGACCTACCTGCTTCTCTTGTTCTTGCTCTTGTTCTCGCTCATGACCCCACACCCCTTCACTCCGGTTCCTCCTTTTCCGTCTGTACAGGGTGACTCTTTCCTTTTTATTCACCGGTTCGATACCTGAGATAACCTTGAAGAACTTTCGAACTTCCCTTCCTACACCAAGAACATATTCTTCTTGAAAGAAAATGAGTTCTTAAATAATTTCACGGGTAGGTTAAAATGTGTCACTTTGTAAATCGTGTATTTTCTTCAGGGTGAATTTCTTTCTTCAGCAATCGAAGCCAATTTATTATGAATAATATATTGAATGAATATATTGAAAAGCGTCTTCGAAACCATACCTGCCAATCTTATCAGGGGACGAAGAGTAAGAAGAAGCGACGAGATGAACGAAGAAAGCCACCTTGTATGCAAGAACCTCGGATAAGGCGCTGAACCTTTCCTCGTTACTCGGTCGCAGCCACGATTATGAATTGTTGACCTGGACCACCGTGCCGGAGTCAACCACCGCGGGATATAACAGCCTTCTCCCTTCTGTCCAGGTCGAAAAGAGAGGAATTCTACTCTCCTCTCTTTCTCTCTCTCGCTGTTAGACTCACAGGTTAAGATGGTTTCTCACAATCGCGGAAACTACCGGCTACGACGGCGTGGATCTATCCTTTCGGATCGGTCTTTGAGGGTGGTCTTCGCCGCTGTTATCGAACCTCTCGCGCGTCGGTTGCTTGATTGATTCGGACTTGAAACGCGATTAATAATTCGAGCTGCTCGACCGACAGGGTCCTGTTAGGCGAGCCCTACTGGGGTTAATGGCTGACCGTTGCTGATGGATGAGGCGTTGAATTCGGTGCACCGCTGCTTCTATCAGTGCGCGGGAACGTGTTGCCGCTTGTAATTACTAGGTTATTCATCCTTTCAATCTAAGAATTTTCTATTTTCCATTTTAAAAGATCCAAGTAACACCCTTTGATAGTTAGAAACTTTATAGTGTCTTCTTATTTTTGATGATAATTTTCTGTGTTATTAATTACAAAATTTTCATCCAAGAAATCATTAAAATTTTCTTTTATATCTGTTTCTTCGATTGCGACGCGTTTAGCCAAGGTCTGATCTCTGTTCTATCGATTTTCTCATTCCCACAACGTAACACTAAATTTCACTGACGTCCTAGGCTCTATTCCCCTCGCCACCATCTACCCCGAGTCGGACGATGGTTTTAGTGGTTACAGTGGCTACACACCCCCGCGATAAACTCGAGGATTCGCCACGCTGGTGCGGGTACAGGGATGCTCGAATAGAAAAGCAAAGCAGAACCGTCGCGGTATTAACATAAGAACACCATGACCGATCGGTTCGACACACCACTCTCCCCCCTGATCTCTCTATTACACTGATTTTCTCCCCTGCAGGCTATCTAGATCTCCTTTTTTCCTGAATTCATTGAGCCTAGCTGAATTGCAGCATTTTTTCCTTTTAGACATTCTGATTAACAATCCTTTTTAGAAAAATATATTTTAAACAAATTTTATAAATTTTCCCCCAAAAATCCCTTTCAATAGCAATTGCAAAAAATCAATTTTCCCTTCCCTAAAAATACATTTTCCCTTCTCACCCTGTCTGAAATCCTCTGCCACCCCGATTCGTGTTGTGACAATCCGCGCGACGACGAGAGACGCGGGCAGGAAGAGGACGCGTGTCGGGCATACAGCATCATCGTGGACCTGACACGCGATCATCGTCACCCGTTGCGTAGAAGGAAAAACCGATCGAAGGGGAATCGGGAGGAAGCGTCAGCGAGCGGAACCCAAACTACGGCCGGAAGTCGCCGGTCACGTGGCGCTCGAGCAACACGCAATTGTGTCCGGTATAATAAAGCGTCGGCTCTATCTGTCCGTGGAAACGTAACAGTTCTCTCCCAGGACGAGCTTAGCAGTTGTTGATTTATGTCTGCGAGACAGATCCACGGCTAGAACCTACCCCTCTTCCTATCTAGAGAATTCGATTCAACGCGTTTACCACCGTGCGAAGCTCGAGGTTCGAGGAGAAACTTTTGAACAAATAAGAAATTCTCTGTGCCCTTCGAAACTGTTCCAGTTTTCCATTTGCGTCAGAGATTTTTCGAAAATTACAGTGATAAATATTAGCTAGTAATTTAGGAAGTAGAAACGAGAATACACTTATCGCTGCTCGTAACAGCCACGGTTGATAGCTGCGAGCATAACCGGACGTTTCCCCCGCTTACGGTACAAATTACCAGCTCGCGGGCGGTCGCGCGTGCACATTGTCCTGTCAGCGTGCGAAACGGCCGCGATATCGACAGTTACGCATTTACTCCAACGTCCCGTCCCGTCCCGGCACGCACGCACACAACCTCCCCGTGGCCCCATTTGCATACGTGATTACACGTCGAGGATCGACCGAATTGCGGCGAGCAACGTCTGCACTTGTATATCTTTATGTACCTGTCGCGTCGGTTCGAGAGCCTACATACGGAGTTTCTTTATTGTGTATGAAAAACAATTGAAATATTCGAGGAGTGTTAATTGCGATGAAAAATATTCCTGAGGACCTCCCTTGGGGGTCAGAAGCCAGCTTGGGAATCTAGGTCTTATATAAATAAAAATGATCCAGGAACTCTGGAGTGATTCCTGGTACGCCTAGATATTCCGGTAGATAGGTTATTGATGATCTCACCGCACCTAGATGTGCTATCGTGAAAGAAACTTGGGTCCAGAGAAGATTCGGGGTCCAAGCAATCGGCTCGATTCGAATCTAGCTGACGTTGCTGGCGTTATGTCCCTTAATGTCGATTAATTTATCAAGCCTGGACGAGATAAGAACGCTCTACGCGAAACGTTCAACCGTCAGATTGATGGGAAGAAGACGTTTGCGGTTCTAAGGGCATTTGTCATTCGCACCAGGGCTGATCGTTGATAGGAACGACTTCTGTGAAACGGGTTCAGAGAACTTTCTTTTTATTCGATTGGACTTCATTTCAGAATTGAAATATAAAATAATTCTAAAGAAAATTGAAAAAATTATTTCCTACCCTTATCGAACGTATCAAATAATTCTGTAGATCCACTCGAGGCAAACCGTAACGTGAAAAATACAGCCAGAAATAAAACTCGGTAATGTTACGAGGGGGTTAAATTTTAACAGCACCGTAAACGTGGAAACACGGGTACATCCGAGGGGGAATTGCTAGTAAATACGTTGTCCTTTTAAAAATCTTTTACGTCTCCATAACGTAAGTTCGACGCAGGTGAACGCGGCCACTCGACTTTATAACGCAAAATTAATAGAGCTTATCCCTGGGCCCTTGCAACGATTTATCATGGGATTACGGTGCAAATACGTCAACCGAAGGGACCGGCTCCTCCCTTTCTCACCCTCCGCCCCTCTCCTCTAGCGCAGCGCGATCAGTGTCTTCCGTGAACCGGTCTCCCTCGATCCATAGGCGCAGCAATCACTTCCTGTGTCAATAAACACGGCTCACCCCGCTGCCCCGGCCCTAATTCAAACCAGCACCCAAGGGGTGATCAACGAACCGATGATACCACCCCTTTTCCCTAATGTTCCTTCCTGAATTTTACAGTCTTTCCTCTGTCTACTCTCGGAGCATCGATATACCAACGGAGACTTCGTTAGAGGGTGAGCCTTGCGTTAGGTCGAAGGGTGCGGTTGCTTTTTCAGTTTAAGTGAAAAAAATGGGATAATAGATTCTCCTCGGGGAGATTGCTTCTTCTTTGCTCGTCACTGGTCAATGATCCGATGGAAAACCTTCAGCCTTGGATCATTGTTCCTTATTTCTAGCCTTAGGTGTCTTATCCTTCGCATATAATTAATTATAAATCAGAGAAAAATTTATAGAAGACTTTCGATACAAATACAATTTTTATTTCTTTGAATCAAAGTATCCCTTTACTCCTGTTTCGACAGCAAGCTGGCGATTTTTCTCAAACAGTGGGTCACGTCCGAGAAAGGGTGTCTCACGGGCGATTATACGCGAAAGGATGCACACCGGCTTGATTTCGTGGCATGGGGTCGTTCGAAGACGGATCCACCCCGGTATCGTTCTCGTCTCCCCCTTCGGCTGCCGGCTGCATTATTTGTTAGCAATTTTCCGAGCTGTCGGCTGTCCCGTCGTCCCCTTCTCGCCTCTCTTCCGATCCGTCTCGATCGTTATTGCGGTCATTGTCATTGTAATCCAGCCGGGAATAATGCATAATGCGAACGTTGCATGTGTATGCGTGGAGCGCGTGCGATGCGACACGACGCGACGCATCGAGTCACGCTGTCGGCGTTGCAGCATCACGTCCGTGAGCGTTTCGCGAATTGATTGTGTCACGGATCCCGGCTACGTTCGATTAATCATCCACGCGACTGAAATACCGAGTCCATCTTTCGCTACGTGGAGTTATCCTTGTTTTACGATTGAATTTATCGCACGAGTTATCCGTTCTTAGTTATCTTTGCTTCTGGCATGAATACATCATCGGTACCACCGATACCGTACGAGTAAACATATTTATTATCAGCGAAGGGTGTAAAATAAGATACCGCTGCGATGATCCTTTTCAAGATTTTCATTCCTTCCGTAAAATCTTTCCATCCATTGTTCCCTGAAAATGAGGCAACGAAGGGAAAACACTCTCCCCGTTCTCATTTTTTTTAATCACCGATTTCCAGAAGCACAATGCCGTGTTCGACCAACAATTTACGGTAACACGAACGTTACGTGCTTTCGCGCCACCCATAATTATCGTCCTTTCCACGAGACGGCACGCAAATATCCATAGGACTTCGCTTGGAAACGTTTACGGTGTTCGCTTCGAAACGCGACGTTCATTAATAGGATGCTCGGCCAGCTTTACTTCATATATCGAAGATTATTTTATGATTTCCACCTCTTTTCCATCCTTTTCCAAAACAATTTGCACTCATTGTTAGTCTAAGCTTAATTAAAATTCAGAGTGGAAGATATTCTGAAAGTAACGTTTAAAATACAACGTATCCTATTTTCATTAATAAAATCAATGACGCGACGTCTGACGTGTCCTGTTCTTTTTTTCCTCCTCTCTCCGAGCATAAAAATAGTGAATTTGCACGAGCGAGTCGGTTTGTTTTATTCATTAAAAACTCGACTGCAAGATCTCTACTTTCTTCCGAGCGCGGGTGGGGAGGAATATCGAGGATCGGCCCCGGAACAAAGTCCTTTGAGACGAACGGAATAAATTTGCATGGATTACGATAAAGTTGCGCGAGAGTGCATCGCTTATTGCGCGTGGCCGGTCTCTCGTTCGCGACATTGCGCGAGATTAAATCAAAGAAAACGACCGTGATCGTGCGGGAAAGCCGGTCTACCATGTTGTTCTTGCAAACGGTCAGTTAAATTCCAAGAAACGTGCAATAAATATCGATTTAAATCAAACCTGGATTCAATCGAAGCATTGTTTAAAAATAGTCTTTTCAGCCTTTTTACACCCCTCCTGTGTTTATTTACTCTGAGACCCTCCCTCTGGATTATCAATTCAGTATTACTTTGGGAGGCCATACAAACCTAAATTCAGCCTTTTAAAATAAAGATTTAAACACGATTTAGGGTGAACCTACCCCTAGTTTAGTCTAAACATAAAATGATTTCAATTTCTATAAAGAAATTTCCTTCTTCACGCTTTCCTTTCTAACCGCGAAATAATTAAGGAATTAATAATAGATAGAGAAAGTAATGATTTGTAAATGAATCATACCATGGACACCATGACACCCAGGTGTGCCACTCGAGTCGGTTCAGGTCGGTTCGGTAAAAATATGTCCTTACGAGTCGGAGGACACGTCGATTATATCCTGCCAGATAATATCCCTGTCGGGCGTGCTGGACCTGGCGCAGGAATGCACCAGGCCCCCGAGGACTTACATCTTTTTCCGCGGTTTGCCGCATAAATAAACGCTGTCGGACAGTTTCGGGATCCCGTCTCCCTTCGCCCTCAGTCTAGGCGCCGCTCTTTTGTCTTAGCTAATAGAACACGCGTTCCTGCGCGTCCCTTTCGTAAAAATGCCCGAAATGTCCAGTCGTATAATCCTCGCTCGATCGCTCTTCCCTTCCATCTTGCTAGCCGCCGCCGCCGCCGCCGCCGCCGCCCTTCTGCCTAGCCCCGGCAGTCAGGCCACTCCTTTTTCGGCCTCCATCTCCTCTCCGATTCCGTTCCTCCTTTTTTCTGTACCTCCGCGCCGGGGACACTCCGTCCCCGGGGATCGTTAGCGATTATTACCATAACTGTTAATTGCTTTACGACGCTCCGTGATTCCCTGGCGTAGGAAGTGCTCGCCGAGAGGGTCCGCCGCTTGGATAGGTGGGACGGGTGACCTGCTTGTTGCCGGCTACCGAAGATGGTACCGAACGTACGTTTATAGAATCGGTTACATGGAACGTCGTGTGAACTGTGATGACCTTCTGGAAATTGGTGTCATTACAGGCAGAGAAAAATGATGTAAAATATACTATGAGTCACGAGAGACTTCGGTACCGATCTAAGGTAGAGGAATGAATCAAAAGACTTTTGAAGTAAAAGGGGGCCGTCGACGGGTCAATCGGGCGTCCAGGAACGCGAGAAAATCGCGCGAAAAGCTGACGCGGTAGAGGGATGACGAGGGTCAATTGGTGCAGGTTGTAGGAATAAACGAGTGGTCGATGTTATTTATGCATAAAGAGCCCGTTCGATAGATCGTCCGGGTCATAAAGATCGTGACATCGGTATCCCATTAATACACAAGTCGAAAGTCCGGCTCGTCGAGCCTCCTTTCACGACGAGTCCCCTTTAATTAGTCAGTCTTGATGGGAACTGACGCCGACTACATAAGAATCGGAATCCACAACGCCGTTCACGCGGATTCCCTTGCTTAACGAGTGGAATGCAACCAGTTAGACATAACAGGATAGAAAGGGACGAGGAGAACGAGAGAATGAAGCGCGCCTCTTCGCCGAGAGATTATTAATTTCTGTTCCCCCGTGGTCGAAAGCCACAGTTCCTGCCGGCAGGCTGCGCGGAGAGAATTGGATCGACGCCGTTTCGAGAGGGACGCCAAGGGAGATAGCGGTCCTCCGGCTGGAGGATAATGGCCCAGGGTGCGACGAAGATGACTATGGACCGAGCAAGGGAGCTAGAAGGACGAGGAAAGACTTCTGGCGCCACTCCGGGCATACCACTTGCTTTCGTCCGGCATGGGTTCCGATCGGCTCCCTCCCTCCTCTCTCTTCCTCTTCCTAACCAACAGATTGCTTGCTTGCTTCCTCGCTCCCTAGCGCATACGCGTCTCTTCTATGCCGCATTTCGATCCCACACTGATATCAACCGGCTCTCGAGCAGCCCGGTACGCCTAACTTATTGTCTTATTATTGGACCACCTAAAGGAGCGGGCTGCTTTTCCATTCCCCGGATCGAGATCCACGTCAATAGCTTTCGCGGCAATAGGTTCCGGGACCGTGTTCTTCGTCGTGGGATGGTCCGTCCTTGCTGTTCGATTGCTCTGTTAGGTGTGCTGATGGATACAGGCAGCTGAGGATGATCAGCTACTTGGGAGAGAAGCTGATAAGGATGATTTCTGATGAACAGGTGGTAGCTACCTGATCAACGTTCATCGACGAACGATTATTCATCCTCTTCGAGGTTTTTGGGTATCTTCAACATTCCTCGTAGCAAACCTTCAGAATCTCTAGCATTTAAGGCAGAGTTAAATCTTCCTTGGAAACGGTGACACGGAAGCGGAGGAAGAAGAGGAAGATTCGTTGCTGTTCACCGTTCATCGAGGACCGTCGTCGACGATCAAACGGTTCGGCGGATCTCGATAGAACGTGAAATAGCGAGAGGAGGAGATCGATGGGAACCGCAGGTTGGGCCGGTCTGGGGCACGCCACGACCGCAATTCCAGTCTTTTCAACGGCCGGTAGTCGCGGCGATCCCCCGATGCCAGAGTCCCGCTGCCGAATGCTGCGGATTCCACAGCGTCCTGCGGTCGATTCGGTGATTTGCCGGTACGACACGACGGACACGAACCGGCGCTTGTAACGCCGGACTGTACGGTCGGCAAGCAGCCCCGATAAACACTTCAACCGGCCGCTTGTCCCCGGTGACAGTCGAAGTTACGCTGATGAGCCGAGCCTGGCGAGCTGATGAGAGGCCGGTCGCGGCTCCTTCTGTCGGGCAAGAAACAACACCGCAGCGTCTCGTGAATTGTCCGACGAAACGCGGCTACACGGAGAGCTGCGATTCTTTAAAGCAACCGAGCAAAGAAAAAACGATTAAACTCGGACTCGAGGTTGAGCGATCGCGCCACCTTCTCGCGCGCTTCTTAGTGTCCGATCGATGATTCAGTCTTTATCTCCGAGCTCGTTAAAATTGAACGACAGAAATTAGGGAACCTGTAGCATTTGTCCAGGTATTATCTTCTCCCTGTAAGATCAAGATAACCACCTTATCACTTAAACTTCGTTAGATCGTTGATTCTCTCGCTGTACCAGCTCACTAATTTCCTCCAACACGATCTACCTTGTACCTCGCCTCGAGCGAAACCTCGCCACTGGCTCCTGCTGTGCAACGTGAAACGTAAAACTAACTCGTCGGAACAAAGATAAGCAAACCCTATCCGAGGCAAGGGGAGAGCCAATAACAGAACCCACCGATCAATCGACGCGACGCGACGCGACGTTCATCGTTCCTCGTTGTTTGCATTCCTCTACGATTTTATGGAATTTCTTGTGGAAAAAATGTATCCTCCACGAACGTAGCACTCGGTTACTCAATCCCCTCGACCGTTAGAAACGTGCAGCAGGGTGCAGTCGTGACGCATGGCTCTCGACCAGGTCGTTGACGGACCAGGACGCTCCCCGAAGGTAGAACGACGAGGGTTTGGCAACACGTTAATGAGCCTGAAACAAAAGAATCCTTGGGGCAGAGGTAGAACCCCTGCGGAGAGTGGAACTGCAGGGGGTTGGTGGCGCCATGAGCTGTCATCACGTGTCAAACGTTCGCCTATGATATCCAGGTATACCGTCCACCCCCTCCTGCCTCGAAGAAACTACCCTTTGCTGCGGTGGACGGGCTAGGACACCGCTGGATATACCCAACGCCAAACCGTCTCTTGTCCACCCAAGATCTGCTGATCAGATAACCCTAATGTTCGCGTCCCGTTAATACCTCTACCTTTCCTCGAACGTTAATTATTTCGGTAAACGAGGGTGGAAAGCTTTGTTGCCGACTGATACCCGGGTCCATGGAGCTGGATTTCAATGCGTACAACCGGGAACATGAGACAGTAACCCCGGGCTAATGGATGTCTGTTTACATGCAGCTGGACATCGTCCTGGCGAAAATGAGAGTGGTTGGGAAGAGGATTGCAAGAATTCGAACGTGTCAGCTTCACTTTTGTTAAGACATGTGTAATTGGGCGAATACAAAACGGACTGTAGAATGAATTAGAAGCGTTTCTCTAATGATAGGCAAACGGGTAACTAACGGATCCACAGTGAAATAAACTCGCCAAAGTTTTAACCTCCGAATTTTTGCCCCAAAACGTATCCAACCCTAATCTATGTTGCATAGATGCACCGCAAGTGCACGGAAAAATGCAGGCGTACGTAGCTGGAGCCCGATTACACGGCGGTCGGTTCATGCGCGTCCTGGCCAATCTGCTTAAGACATCTCTCGACGGTCCGCGCGGCTTGCAACTGTCCGCGGGTTGCACCGGTGCACGCTGCACCACGCTCGGACAATAGTTGTCCGTGCCGCGTGTGGCTGGTATGCGCCGGACCACACACGCCGGCGCCATACCCACACTGAAAGAAAGGGTGAACATACGAGCGGTGTAAACGTATTTCAAACACCAGCCTACGTGGAAACGATAAATAAACTATAACTAACCGCCCTCGGACCCGGTGACAGGTGAATGGTGAATCCTCTTGTTAGCCACGGACGGGCAGCGAGGGGGCGGTGAACCGGCATAGAGCGAGACGGAGAGATCGAGAGAGGAGAGCAAGCGCCGGTTTCACCAAGCCCTGGACCCAGCGGAGGGGCCGTTGCTGCCTTTATGCGTGCCACAGGCCTCGCCGTCGAGATATTGCGCCACGAGACGGAGGGACGCGGGAGGGGCCACCGTGTCGGGACCGAGCGGGATTATCGATGTAAGTCACCGAGAACAAAGGGCAGCCAGCTCGTCGTTCTGACGGAATAAATCGGCGCGATCGTTGATCGGGGACCGGTCCACTCTTCGATGGAGACCGACCGTGTGTGCTGCCTTTTTCGGGGTACCAAAATGATTTCCAAAATGATTTTGTAAAATTGGATAGCTGCGTTTGCCGATAGAGGTTTCCAATAACTACGTTCATCGGAGGTTCGAAAAATAGTCTTCTTTCGAGTATCATCCATTCAGATGGTCAAATCTCTGAACCATCCATTGCAAATCCAGCTTTGTTATTCAGGTTAAACATGTTAAACAGGTCCGCAAAGGGACAAGATACAGGCGAATACTGTTCTACCGAAAAAGATCCTTCAGGTTTTCAAATTCGTTTTTTCTATTTTCCGTTCGTCACAAAAGGAAGTCTCGAGTGATCTCGGTTTCCGCGACAATGGTGAGCAAAAGACGGTCATCGAGCGAGCACTCGGGCAAAACGGGCGCCTAAGAAGGCCTAATTTTAAGCAAATTTAGACCCCATTCTCCCTGAAATTGGTTAAGCGTGTCGCCTGTCTACCTGGCCAAGAGGTCTGGCCCGTCACGCTTATCCAATATTTCTCGACATTGTCACGCTCCGCCTTGGGTACTGCTTCGTCATTGTCGGCACAGGCCCAGGCACCCATTCCGCGGCAATTGGATTAAACGTATCCATTACTATTGTCGTCCTAAACACTCCTCTGGCCTTGTTATTCGAATTTCGCAAATCCCTTCGGCGGCACAATGGCCCGTATACCGATGGATCATCCGTGTAACTTTCAGAAGAGGAATTAGACGAGATTCCGGAAGAAAGAGCTCCTTTCTTTTCCAATGTTTTCACCATTTCCGGATGGACGGAGTGTTGTTCGTAGCATCAGCTCAGGATGCTTCGAACCGTGTTTTTCATGTTCTTGAAAATACTCGAGGACAGTTAAATTCAACTCCTATTTAAGCCTGGCCACGATTAATTAAATTTTTAAAATATTTAATTAGATTAATAACCGACGATCTTCAATAAGTATCGTTTGAAATAATTATATTCATTTATAAATCTAAAATCAACTATAATTTCAAGAACTTGTACTAATCGTACCAAAGTTCACCATTTCGCAATTCAGAATCCCTATAATCGGACCAAGTGTCGTCCCTTTGAAAAGCGTTCCCATAGCAGTCCTGTGATCGCGCTTTATCGCGGCGGTGCCGAGCGGTTCGCGGCAATATACGTCGACGGTCGAGCCAATCAACCATAAAGAAGCTCACGCACGAGGACACGGCATCACCATAATCATCGGGAACGCACGCGCGACACAGAAAAACGAACGACATAGGGGCACACGAGACAGAAGTGGAAGGTAGGAAGGGTTAGAACCGTGGTACGAGCGGACCAAAGACAAAGAGGACGCGATAGGGACATCAAAGGAGAGCCGGTCTTCGAACAGAGTCCTCCGGCAGGGAAATAGGAAGAGGGAAGCCCGTGGTCCGCTTCAGAGGACGAAGCTGAAGATATTCGAACGCGGTACTCGCTCGACTAGACAAAAAGTATCGCACGGCAAGGTGGAATCTTCGAAAACAGGGAGATAAGAAATATTATATTTCTAGTACGACCCTGTAATTGGTACACCAGCTTTCGAATACAAGCTTGCTTTCAGGGCACAGTTCCACGGGGGTTAAGCTTGCGCAGGGTGCTCTCTTTGTCAGAAGGAAATTAGGCCTGAAATGCTGGGAAAATGATCGACGTCGGCCGCGATCCTTTCTTTTCCGCACGGATCATCCCGTTAAACAGATCCTTCCCGCTTGAACCTTCTCGCTACTTCTGCCTGTCCGCTTGGTTACCGCTCGTTTATTGTCCTGCTATCAACCGTCCGCGAAATGGTTTCTACGACTGTCTGGCTCGGCGCATCCTCCTTCTGTTCCTCTGACAATAGTATTGTACCAGCCTATGGCCAACCGGCCGTAGATCTGACCGAAGAAAAAGGGAAGCCGGTAGAAAGGATTCGTCGCGTCGCGTTATCCTTTAATTCCTTCCTATGGACGGCAAAAAATCTCGTGGAATGCGAGACCCGGTTTCTCGAATCGTCAGCCTTCTTCCTTCTACAAGGGATTTATAGAATCTATGTCACCGTCGATTTTTGCGGCACACTCATTCGTTGAAGGACTACTCGTCGAGCATAGGGATTGGTCGAGATCGGGTCAGATGATTCTTTTTTTTTTCTTTCTTTCACCCTCGGGACTTGATCCTGATCCTACGTTTCGGTTGTTTACGGTTTCTTGATTGAGCTGTTTGTAGCTGCGGACTGGATTCGCGTGAGCGAGGGATGAACAGAATTAGGGTGGACCGTTAGGGTACGGTAGGGTAGGTAAACAGGGTACGTTATGTTTTATTTGGATCTCGTCAGGATCTGTAAGCGAGAGTTTGTCTGTTTTGGATACTTCGATGATTGTTTTGTATCTGAATCCTTGAAGGGTGTCATAAATTTAAATAGAAAATATGAAAATTTAATTTTAATGAGATATATCTTCGAGATGTATACAGTAACCCCCATAGGGCACGAATGCAGTTAGCAAAGGGGGCTGCGGTCGACAGAACACGAAGAAGGACAAGGCTCAACACGAGGAGCAAATGAAATGCGTGTCCCCGGGTGCTTTTTACGTGGTCGGGGCCGACGACATCTTCGGAACCCCGAACGATCCTACCATGGGGCCTTAACGAGAGGAAAGAAAGAGAAAGGAGAGCGGGTTGAAGAAGAAGGCGAGTTAACCTGCGGAAGAAAGAGGCCGATAATTCAGGATCAGGACACCCTGAAGATCGGAGATCGAGTTAAGATAATTGCTCGTTTGTTTAAACATTCGCCTGAAGACATTACTATTACGCGTCTTACAAGAAAGGGATGATGTTTGGTATTTTGGAGACAATTGTTTAAATTCTATAAATGGTTACAACGTCGGTGTCATCAACAAAACCAACTGCAGAAAGAAACTAACTGTCACCCCCAGTGGTCGCGTTCCAGATATCGTGGCGAAGAAACTCCCTGGAAAATTTTCATTTCCACCTTGATTAATTTGAAAATTGTTAGAAGTTCTTACCAATTAGAAAATTAATTTTGTCCCTAACATATTTCTTCAGCTTCATCGAAAATTCAAGAGCGCATAAAATCCCTAATTTCGTCCTCGATTTTCACGGTCCAGTAAAACGTCCAGGAGTCGCGGCAGCTTCCACGGACTCTGTCCTCCACGCTCTGATAACCACCACCCCGTTGACTTACGACCCCGTGGCTCGACGCCTCCTCCCAACCGCGTCCCTCTTGCTCGCGACGCGAAGGGGGTGAGTAGCGACGAGTGATAGATGACGGGAAAGGCGCCTGGAAGGGACGCCTAGCATCTTCCATTCCTTTCGACCAGAGTACGACCAAAATCGACCCTTGGATACGGGGACGTAGACGCGTGTCTCCTACAGCACCCCCATGCGCCTTTCGGGGTTGTTGAACAACGCCACTTTTTTCTGGAAGGAATTGGAGAGAGGAATGGACACGACACGAGGATTTGTTGATTTATTCTTCTTGTAAATCTTGAGAAGAATTTTGAATTATGGAATTAGACTTTGAAGAATTCACACCGTTATAGGTCAATTTGGGACCCATGTATAGAGTGTCATCTTTTAAAATCCTTTTTCTAGCATTTTTATAGGAAAGAAATCGTTGGCAGGAGATCGATCCCCTCGTAATTCGATTCAATAACGTCCACGTTGGCCACGGGACAATGCTGTTTCACGATAATGGCAAGTTGGCCCGAATTTTGCCAGCATACCTGTGCACGGCTAACTTCGTACGAGCTACAACCTTGTTTACTTGATGTCGTGGATGCACTTTGCCTACCATGGCCACGCTAGGTAAATTCGATAATAGCCTCGTCGATCGAACTCTCTAAGTGAATTCGATAATGGCCCCTTAGTCGTTTTCCGATTGCGAGATTCTCACCCCTTTGAAACTTTTCTAAATTCAATTTTCCACAATTTTTCTAAAATTAAAAATTGATATTCGCCTATGAACAAATGTTATTTCGCATATTGACTTTAGGTAATATTTCTCACTGTTGTATAATAAACAATACACCGATTCGAACAACTACAAGTTGACTACCGCTGTTGTTTCCCAGCCGCCGGTATTAAACAATAACAAGATCAACGACAGGGGAACACTCCTTTAATCTGTACGGACACGCTGGCGATCCGGAGCGATTATCCGAGTGGTAAGATATCGGGGAACCGGTATCCACGGGCAAATAGATCGCCTCCGGTGCAGCAACCGCTACCATACAACTGTCCATAATGAACTATTCCAGCGGTCGTGATTCGCGTGTCGTGACTATGCCCGATAATATTTGAATAGAAAGTCACCGGAATTCCTGTCGCTGTTCCGTGGCCCGTCAGACTCTGCCACGAGAATTCTTACATCCGCGCGATTTATCGCATATTATATTCATCCTCGATTAACGGGAAGGTTAGAATTTGAAAATCAAAGATGAAAATACTGGGAGAAAAATAAAGGAAACTTTATTTGAGGAGAGAGGAACGAAGGGGCCACTCAAGAACGATCGTGCAAACAATGCTTAGTCACGTTCCTTTTTTTCCCAGGGTAAAGGCAAAACAAACTCGCGTTCCTCGGAGGTTTCTCGAAAGCTCGCAGGGGTTGCGGCTTTCCCTCGGCGAGGGCAAAAGAGGAAAATTCGCGATCACGCGACTAACGGGGAGGCTTTTTTTCCTTCTATCTGCCTCCTTGTCGATTAATCGTACGATCGATTTCATCGAAACGGAGGGCGGGCGGCGGAGGGGTTGCTTGAAAATCCGTGGATTCGTGCAACGCGGTTGTCGCGTGACAATTCCAGTTATAATGCGATATCGTTGACAGTTCCATTAACTATCGGTTCGGAGCCGCGTTATTACCAGCTTGTTTGTCTTTTTCGTGCTCAATCGAGCGGCGCGTGCAATTGAAATTCAGCCGGTTAACCAACGTCGAGCCAACAAATCGGCAGCGATCATAATTTGTCCACGCTTCGGCTCGGATTTCATCGTTGCTCTTTGTTCGTACGGTGTTCGAATTTATCGCGACCGTTTCCTCATTAAATTCACCGTCGAAAAATCGTGGAATTCAACTTCGAATCGATTCTTAGACGAATTTCGATGCAACGGTGTGCGGTGGAATTTCATATTTCGCTTTCTACCAGGCGATCACCTTCGCTCAATACCCGCTGGGTCCAATAAAGCCGTGGGTGTACGTGTTACCCGGTCGCACACAACCGTGTGCGAGAACTCGTAGAACCAGGGGGGGTGGCTTTCCAGCCACGCGTCCAAGTGTCCCGCCACCCCCGGGATGACCAGCCTCGAGGATCGTTTTGGCCGTCTTTCGGCTAGCGTAGTTCGTGTGCAGACAAACACGTACATGTACACACACCCTACGGAGATGGTTAGGTTAGGGGTTGCCGCTGGTGTGTCCAGTCCACTCCACTGGAGCCCAGGGCAGTTCGATCAATAGAGGCTAGAGGCTACTACGCGTTTCTAGGAGGTGGACACCCTACCCCCTCTCTCTCTCTCTCTCTCTCTCTGCCACCCCTCTCTTCTCCAGGGTGCACCACCTAGAGTTAACGTTGTCGTGGAGAGCCACCTTCTGCTTCGATCCCCGGACCAACGATCGTGGACCTCTTTTTCTTGCTGGTTTAATCGCGCGAGAGACGACGATTTGGGCCACCAGAGGGATGGAATGTGTGTCGTTGTCGCGAGGATATACCTTCTGTTCCAATGTCTTGGGGTGGTTTGGTCATCTGTATCGGGGGTGTGGAGTTGGATTATAGAGGAGAACTTCAGGTGTCAATTTTGAGGTAATCTGGAGTGGGGTTAAAGATCTGAGGGTGCTTTAGCGTAGGATTATTAACTCTATTAATACTTAAACGAGTATTGATAAAATTATTTGAAGATTTCTGTATTCTTTTGAGTAAAAATAAATTTGGAAATTCTTAAGTTGGACAGTTGGTGACCAGTAGGAAGGAGATAAGCCGATCGATCGAAAGCTTCCGTAGCTGAAAGTCGAACGGCAAGGATCCCGGACCATTCTATCCGCAAGGATTTCGAAACGGTGCGTGCTGGGAGTCAAGGTCGTCGACCTTGGTCCGATCGAAAATTACGAGGCGCTCTCTCGCTGGGTTCTTGATCCAATTATCTCGTGTCCCTTGTCGGGATCGGTGTGCTACGCCATTGGTCTGCGTGGTCCGGACCGGCGGGCCGTTTGTTTTGTAAGTCTAATCGCAGAACGGCTCTCCGGTGGTCCTCTCTCGGCTCTCCCTTCTCTCTCCTTTCCTCCTTCTCCGCCTGCCCTCACTTCTCCCCTTCTTCTTCTTCACCCTTTTCTTCGTCCCCTGCAACGTCGCTCGGCGCGGCCGCCATTTTATTTTTAAAAAACGACCAGCAAGCGTGCACTTTCGTCCGTTCTCGACGCAACGCCGGCTCCCAGAGCTCCTTCTCTTTCTCTGTTCCACAGTTTCTGAGCCGCGTATGGTGGCGCCATGGCCAACAGCGCTCCTGACAGCCATCAGGGAATAAAAAGAACGGGCCTGGATAGAAAGAGGAGCCATCCCCGTGGCTATCTGGACCACTCGGACGCCGGGAAAACTTGGCTGGTCGGCTCCTCTTTGCCCGCTCCCTACCGATTAATCGGAATCTTGTTAACCCTCCGACGGCAGACCGTTGCGAACGGCCACCATTTCAATTTCATTCTCATATTCCATCGAACTCTTTCGTTTGAAACGTCTAGCTTCGATAGAAATACCACAAATATCATAAATCCGTTTCGCAGCAAAATATCCTTGATAATCCAATCGACGACCCCTGTCGGTGGCGCCTCCATCGCGTTCGCACGAGAGCGATCGTTCGAAATGAACGAGTAAGGGTAGTGCGAATATTATCGTGACTCACTGTACACTCCGCCCAAGGATAAAAGCCACCCCTTGGGAGGGCAGGCGCATCGTAAACGGACAAAGGCTCGAAGAATGTTTCTGATTCCCTCAACTTCTGGGGATCACGGAACGAGACGGTCTAATAAACACCAAGATACACCGAACTGGGAGTAAATACAGAGAAAAAGAAACCATTATCCTAATCAAATCTGTTAATGGAAGAAACATTTTCTGTCCTTGAACTTCAGCACGCTTCGTCGATGAAGAGACGAATCGAAGGCGAGATAAAGTTTGAAGATCGGTGTTTCAGATTGCTCTGATTACTAGCAAAAAAGAGGCAAGGGTGAAAATCGACTGTTAGCGTAAATTGTAGCCATTCGTTTTTTACCGAGTTTGATGGAAATGGAAATTCCTTCGCTTTTTTTCTCAACCACGAAATCTAAGCGAGTAAATAATCAACGCGACTTCTCTTTCTTTCCCTCGACACTGGTTCTGTGAACGAAGAAAACGGGTAGCTGGGGTGGATCTTGGGGGTTGGTTTTTACGCACGAGCTACACTCCCCGATGAAGGAGGAAACATCGATCCCGTAGCTGAGCTGTACGTTCTTCCTCACGTATACAGAAACACATACAAAGAGAGAGAGAGAGTTAGTGGTGGTCGGTGGGACGCGCTTTTTGGGGGCGAGAACGTTCCACATAAAGGGGGATGAAGTCTTATGGGGTTGCGTCTTTATGTGAAAGCATTCCGCGGGTTCTCATGCCGGTTTACGAATTCTGGAAGCCCGCTCCCTTGCCACCGCCGCCCCTCATCCTCTGCCTAGCCGCGAAATTCTTTGCCACGCTTCCGTCCCTTCGACTCTCTGGGTCCGGCACAAAAGGAAAATGTTGAAATAAAAAGGGCCGCGCCTTTCTCCGGCGTACAATCTTCACCGCCGTCAACGCCAGCCACCGTTGCAATAATAATAGAAAAATAACAGAACAGCCAGAAAACCGAGGACCGTCGGTCTCGGCTCAACTTCATCCCCTTCGGACACTTTGTTGCTGCCGCTGTTGGCTAATCTTAGAAAGCAAGGCGAGAATTTTATGAAATTATTTGATGGAAAGATAAGTACGAGATGTCTAGAGATTAAAAAATTGGTTTATCGATTCAACGGGATGATGGGTAAAATTTAGCCAGGACCATGGAAGTACGATGGTTCCGCGGAAAACCCTCGAGCGAGGCCTTAACAAAAGTTTCACAGTCGAGGAGCTAGCGACAATAGAAAGAGGAGAACACGGGGAACGATTTAGCGCTGAATGCGGATGTCGCTAATTTTCTGGCTTGTCCACACAAGCTTCTGCTTAAATCTTCTTCCTCCCTGCACGTCCCGTACCCTCGTCGACAGGCCTGTTAGTGGCCGGAAAGCGCAAACCGATGTCCCTTTGCCGCGTCACGTTTCGCGGCGTTGCGAAATTCGGGACTCGCAGTCTCTTTGTTCGCTCGGCCCTTCAGCGAGCATTGCGACAGCCCGGTTATTCCTGCTGTAATTGCACCCTATTGTTGGAATCATCCTTGTTATTCATGAAATGACTTGTTTGCCACGCGTTCGCCAACCGACGACTACCATTTTTTCATCCGAGTTAATGCTGTTTACGATCGTCGGCTGATCGACCAGCAGCGGAATTCTGTAGGAGAAACTTTTTTGCTAATTGAAATTGGAACATTCGGTTCGTTCGAGAACGATGAAATTAGCCTGCGAACCTGCCGATTTCACCGGCTCCTCCTTCCGACTGCGACGTGCATTTATAACATAAGGCACGTCATCGAGGTCTACACGGAATTAATAACAGACGTCGAAGAACAGCGGTGGAAACGCGGTTTCGTAATGGCGAGCCGCGGTTTGCCGGTCGTACACTATGGTGGGAGTGCTTCGAATAATAAGGGGTTATTTCCAGTAGCGACGGGGAGGCGGGGGCCTTACATGTCACCACGTTACACGAGTTGTTCCACGTGAAATCACGCGCACCTAGAAATCTCGTATTCTTCTTTTCCTTCCATTTAAGAATTTTCTATCGCTCAGGTAATTTTAATTTATTCATGGAAGAATAAATTAAATCATCGTCCAAGTGAAAAATAAAAGAATTACGAACTTGATTCACTGGAAATTTTTCTGAACGTCAAAATCTAAGATAATTTATTTAAAAATAGTGAGAGTGATTGAACTATTCAAGGTGGTTATTACAAATAGGACACCCTGTCTATTCACCGATCTTATCAACGTTTCACAAGCTTGTAAGCAATTGCTTATAATTAATGATTCTGTACCACAACATCCTCCGATCACCGATGAAGTTACCTGCAGTCTTATCTGAAGATTAGATTAACTCTCGAGGCGAGCTCGGATCTGAAAGCCTCCAAGAATATTATTACGTTGTTGCATATCAGATAATTTTTTAATTTCAATATCCACCACGTTCGAATTGAAAGTACGAAGCTTTCAAAGATCACTGGATAAAGCTTCGCGATTTTATTTAACACTCTACGAATAAAAAAACGAAAATGGCAAATGTTCGCTGTTGGAGAGGAGCATTGGAGAACTTCATGAAGACATTAATCGCGATGGCAGCGAGGAGAAAAAGCTCGAAACAGCCACGTCGAGGTGGGACGTTGCTTGGCCGAGCTTAACGATCCAGCGAGCAGCTGGTAGCTGGTAAGAGGAATTTATCATTATTCGATCATAACTCGTTAACCGTGTTCTCTTTATCGGCCACAGGATCCACGCGGATCCCGGCGTTCGCTTCGTTATAATCCGCTCCGTGAAATTTGCATGATTCCCGGCCTCGAATAATGCCGATATGAGCCGCGACTTATCTCCTATCTCTTCCACCCAACGGCCATTTTTACTCCTCTCTTTCGATATGCTCGCCGCAGGAAAGAGTTATTAAGTGGGAAGGCAAACGGGCAGGATTCGTTTCGTTTGCGATTTCTCTTGTTGCGAGAACGAAAATCGAAGATCGTGCAGTTTCTGAAAATCTCTCGGATTTTATAGATCTGTTGCAGACATGGACATTATTGTTTTGTCTACATTTTACCCTAACCACCCTCGAAGAATTCGACGAAAATTCTTGTCGTTCGAACGCGGAAATCATTCTATCGACGAGGAAAAAAAAGAAAATACGTGTCAATAGGGGAGCAGAGGGTAGTCGTGTTCAAAGAATCACGGAAACGCGATCTACCAAGTTTTTCTGTGAAAAACCATGGAAGATGGAGGAAGGCGACGAGAATTCCGGCCATTCTTCGGCCGACAATAGGGATATATTTCGGAAATTCTCGATGGTACACGCGTGCTGTTCAAGGGGGGTGGAACACGCGTTCGGCAAAAAGAGGCAGGAGAGGGGGTTTCCATTATGATCCACGCTATTTTTTTTTTTCTCTTTCCTCTGACGGAGGGTGTGCTCGTGCATCAGCGCGAAACATTTTGTGTTGGCGGCGTGTACAAGGGCTCCTTTCTTCGGGGCAGTTCAGCTAAAAACCGCCGGCTAGGTGAGCGCCAATAGAGAAACGACCGCCTCCCCATGGAACCCCGAAAAACACCCTGGACGCCATCGTGACGCGATCCCCGCACGACCGAGCTTCTGTTCCCCATACAGAATTTCTCATAATTAACAATTCCTGGGTAGTTTTCGAAATATTTTATGAAAATTTTATCGATATCGTTGATACGTTCAGTTTCGCGTCGGCGTTCGACGATGTTCAATTAACAGAAAATGTAACTATCTTTTTTTCACCCTCGTCTTTTAGAGGGAAATATTATTTTCCCGAGATCGATCGGGTGAAAGTTGGTGACAGCGACTCGTGGCTCATCAATGTTTCGCAACGTCGCGGAATAAAACGGCAATTTGTCGTGACTCACCCCTTTTACGAAGCCTTACAAAGATAGCGAATAATAATATATAAATAGTTTGTATACGCTGTCTTTACACAGTTGCATTATTTTCAATCGCCTCTCTCCTCAGCCTATTTTTCTCTCGTCATTAAAACAACCCCTCTACGAGGACACGCGACTTATTTCTGTTTTACCTAACTTTAATTATAACCGGTAGTATTAACTTTCATGTGGATGAAAGTGGAAGAAAGGTGAACCCCGAGTGACACCATTTTGCGCCGGCGATAATGTTGGAAGCCTTGAGTACTCACCCCACCACGAGAATCACAGGAGTATTAGGTAAATCCACGACGTTCCACGTAGCCCGACTTGTCCTAGACTCGCCATTGGTGTCTGCTTCACCCAGTTGCACCCTTTCCACCCACTCGACTGCTGTGTTCACCTATGGTCGCTCGTATGGCCAACCTTCTGCGCCTTTGAATAAGTTAGAGGGTGTCTCCATTTGCCGTCCTTCTCGCGAATCGAAATCCACCCCGTCGTGGGGGGCTGGGGTTGAAATCTCTGACACATCCTGATTAATCTGAAAAATTATAGATACTGGGTAATGAAAAGAATCTTAGGGGTTGTTGGACATTTTTAAAACAATTTTATTCAGAAACATAATTGTTCTCTACCCCCCAGAGGAAAATAATTAATGACCCAGTTTCATTGGAAAATTAGTGACGGTATCGCGTAGTTTCAGAATGAATACGTAAGAGACGGATCGTATAGATCGCAGGTGTTCGAAAGGAGAAGAGAGCGAAGTCGAGTCGAAAACTTTCCATCGATCCAGTGGCAAAGTTTCAGCGGACTAAGCAAGCGGAACCCGAGTTCGGGACATATTCTCCTTCTCTAGGTTGCAAATTCCGACAAGGCGAACTGGAACGCGTCTATAGATAGAAAAGAACAGCCCTCGAGTTTCCCTTTTTCCTCGATCCTTACCTTTTTATCTTTCCCGTTCCGCCGATGCAAATTCGATCGAATTAATTTTCAATGAAATTGCCTGTGATTAGGTATACGGAAATTACAGGAACGACGCGAACGGTAGTGAGAACGTCTTTACGGGGCGAACGACGCCATTGTCGCGACGCGAATGAAATTTTCACGACGAACGAGACGCGTCATTATAGCGTGACATGCCACGACAAAAAGGGGTGCTCGTACGTGCGATATTGAATTATCGATGGCCGTCACGTGTTTGGATATTCATGTGTTGCCTCGACATCGACGACATTACGAGACCATCAAACATCCCTTATTGGAAGGGAATTTTCCTTGAAGACATTTAACCCTTTCGCTTCTGAAAGAATTCGTAGAATCTCCAGTTTTACTTATCTTTCTTTTCCTGGAATTTTACGTCCTTTAGGGGTAGAATAATAAATTCTTCATTATTAAAATGTTAACCGATCAAAACTCCTTCGATCACCATAAGAAACTTAAAAAATCAACGAACGCTGTTCAAATTTTTCACAAACGTTCACAGAATGAAGCTTCCAGACGCAGCTGGGAGACAAAGAAGCCTCCGGAGGAAAGCAAATCGCGGCGTGCACCCCATAAAGATTAATCAACAGAAGCGGGAGGTGGCATGGAGGAGAAAGGAGCCGAAAAATAGGATCGTTGTCCAAGGACTATGGTTGCCTGTTCCGTCGGCGTAATCCGATCCGAGACATCTATGTCGATAGGGCAATAATTAGGCTGCTTACAGAGCTAGAAAGGGTGAAGGGACAAATGGAGGGAGAGGAGGTTGCGCGGAGGCTCGATGTCGGCCCTTTCTGTCGCCTCGAAGAGGGTCCAAGACTGGTCCGGTAGTCGTGTCGGTTCCCGTGGCCTTTCATCCCTTTCGACGTGCACGCCGCCGTGAATAGGCGAAACTAGAGGTACCGAGAGGGCACCGGTCTTCTTCGTGGCCCACCAGCCGCACACGTTTCCCAGTGAAAGGGTATGGAAAGAGGACAGACAGCTAGCTGGGCAGCCGCGCGTCGACTTGTCCCCGTCAGCTCTGACGTCCTCTGTGAACTGCACTTTAAGTCCGCTGCCCGACGTCCGCTGGCTGGCACTTCGGTTAGCGATGGCCTCGAACCTGTCGCTACCTACTGTTCCAGGATTCTAATGAAATTGGATGGACGTTGCTGAAGACTCGAGCTGATGGTCGGTATAGAGTAGGATGCACTGTTTGGAGCTGGAGTCTTCATGGATGATTTTTGAAATGAAGAGAGGATCTTGAATTATTTCCCAGCTCTTTTAAAATATTCCAACTAATCATCGAAAAATCAAATACACCAAAAACCGTCATCAACCTCGAGCAATCTCGTTTCGCAGCAGGACACCCTGTACGATGAAATTGCTCGAAAGCTTGCAAGACAGAGCGAAAGAGAGAGAGTTAAAGAGAGAATTGAATGCCCATCGCTAAATAGGGTACAAGGGGGGTCGAGAGCCAGGGACTGGAGGGGAGGTGGAGGGTTGGTTGGGCCGCCTGTATAATGGCGGCTTCGGCAGAGGGCCCCAAAAGAAACCCATAGATATCGCATTGCGCGGTTGGGACTGACGGGACAAAACAGCCCGACAATAGGGGGGGATTTTTGGTCTTCTCCGCGAGATTCGTGGCCAGCTGGAGGGACAGAGGAAGCGAGAGGAACCGCGTTCTTCCGCCGCGTGTCAGAAGAGGAAGGGAAAGAGGAGGGTTTTCGCGTCAACGGGAACTGGAACCGAGACACGGTAGCCTGACTGTTCTTCGGCCCTCCTCGCGTGCCGATCCATTAATTAACCATCGCCATTTCTTATCCGCTGATGAAACGATGCTTAACAGATCCCGATCGCATTCAGAAGACCGTTGGAGAACGGATAATGGTATATTGACCTGGCTACACACGAGTACGTAAGTACCTATTTAGAACAGTGTACACCTTTTATAGTGTTTTTGAAGAGGATGTTTGTTAGCGATTGAGTTGTTGGAATGTTGCTTCTTTGGAAGTTGAAGACAAATGAAAGAATCGATTTCACTAATGCTTTGTACAAGTTTCGTTTGGGATAGTTGGATATTCTGAATGGCAGGATAGCGAGGCAAGACAGGAGACATGCTTATGCAATTAACACTCATTAAGAGCAAGATAAAAATTCAATTTCAAAAGACACTTATAAAATTTCTAATTGCTTGAAAATTGATTCGGAAACGTACAAGGATTTTTTAAATATCATTGTCGTTGAAATTAAAAAATTCATTTTCTGAAAAAATATTCTAAACCATCCAACGCATATTTTTTAAATTTTTATGAAGGAACACAAAGCAATGATCCTTCAGGGACATAGCTGTGAGCAACGCGAGCTTTTGTGAGTACGTTAATGCTCACGATCAATTTCAGTTCCCAACCCATACCGTTTTCTTCCCCCAAAGAACGCTGCCGCTTAATCGATACGTCGCTTTTACTCTCTGACAGCCTAAGCGCGCCACTATTTCAAGAGTATACTACCTAGGAATAGATGTTAGTGCACACTATGCTTTGTTTCATTGTGAAAAGCCTGCCTTCGAGCGATGAGCTTTATCGTTATGAATCCTGACAATTAGGATAACGATTCCATCTCTAGTTCAAGATTTATCTCAACAGGTTAAATATCTCTAGTTTAAAATCCTAATTATTATCTATTATATTAAAAATATTTGATCTTACTTACTGTGTCTCCAAGAAGTTCCATGGCAAGTTCAATCAGCAACAAGAAGAATTTTCCACATTGGCGACACGAAATGAACTAAGAAGTACCAATGTTATCCGACAGACTGTTGAAAAGAGAATAAAAATATGTGAGCTCGAATGACCGTCGGTAACCCTTAGGCTGCGTTTATGTTTATAATCGAAAGTCTGTCATATAACCACGGGGAAAATATAGCTATAGCACCGGAAGTTTCCGAGCCGGTCTCGTCTTCCATGAGCTGGGGAACAGTGTTGCGACCAAACAAAACGCGTTATTAATATGAAATTTCGATAAATGTCTACAATTAGGGCCCCAACGAGAAATCAATTAAAAAAAGTGGTAAATTCTATGTATTTATGCCCCTCGAATAAAAAATTGTTGATAAAATTCGGGGGTCGCTTGTATTTTTTAAGATACATAAATTAGGTTAGGTTATCAGAAAAAATATAACTTACCTCACGGCAAACACTTTACCAGTCAACAATAGTCTCCTTGAAAAGAATAACTTCAAAGTGTGAATTTAAACAAAGTGTTAAAAATGGTACGTGGCTAATCAATTCTAATCTTAATCACGACGATTTCACGTTTTATTAGATACTTTCTCACGATGCGTCCTCCGCGCTGTGCATTCTATGAACAGGAATTGGAACTAGTGATGAGCGATACAGTATCGATATTTGGAATATCGAAATTTCGATACAATGTATATACAGTAAGGAGGAAATTAGATAGAAAAATATAGAATGTATGCAATATTGATCTCAATGTATAATGCATAAGTTAATAAATAGTTATGTAAACGTAAATTAAATATAAGCTATTAACAGAAAATTTATATATAGATTCTAAATAATTCTCGTAATGGATGCACGTCCAAAAAAATTAAAATATTAAATATAACAATATATTTATCACATATAAAACAAATATTTGAATAAATAGTCTATTTTTTACTGAACATCACTTCTAATTTAATTGTTACGTATTGATGTCAATAATATCGATACTTTGGTTATCGATACGTATCGATATGTATGAACAAGGAGACTATTGTTGACTGGTGAAGTTTCTGCTATGAGGTAAGTCATATTTTTTCTGATAACCTAACTTAAGCTATGTTAGCTATCCCACAAAGTTATTAACTTTTGAAAATAATGATTTTATATCAATATTTACCACAATATCTTAGTAAATACAAGAGACTCCCAAATTTTATCAACTTTGGATTCGGGGGAGCAAATTCAGCTGCGTTCCATTCCACAGTAGGGATTAATAATTAAGATCCTCCGATATTTCCATTGCTTTATGGTGTTTCCTCTCGAATATTACGACGTATCTTCTTTCTCCTAGAAATTTTATCAGCAGCACCAAATTTATCGATTCGAACATCGTTGATCGTTCAGTTTCTAATGTAATATTCCGGGTTCAACGGGTGGCTAGCTGCATACGTAGAAGATAATTCAATTAACCTCCGGTAACCGGCCTCCTAGAAATACAATCGAGGTCCCTCGGCGTGTGTTGTTGCAAGACTGTTCTGATCCGAGGCACACCGTAGCCGGATAATTGTAGGATATCAGCGGTTCGAGGGTTCCTTCGCCAACAGATCCGTCGAACAATTAGGTGTTCCCACTTTCGCCTCGTTATTCCGTGATCAGATTCACGTTGTTGCATTCGTTCGAAACGGTTAAGGGATCGTACCTCTCGCCACGAATCGAATAACTGAACGTTTTCTGCTCGAACACGACAAGAACGTGCCTCGGAGAGAAATCGACTCCCGGGGAAACCGAGTAATTGGCAACGATTGCATCCAACCTACGATCAACCATCATACAGAGTACGTTCGTAATCGTGATGCAACCGTAAAAGGGATGATACCATGCGCTGCTTGAATATCTTTCATGTTTTTCTTTTCGAAATATTAACATTGAAACATTTCTAAGCAGAGACGTTATCTATAATTTAATTCGAGAATGTCTAAGGTGTTTGAAAGGCGTCAAATTCTATTACAGTTGCATCGTAACCTCTGTTTACTCGAATTGAAATTCTAATTAAAATTCTAGAAGAGTACAGGGATACGTACGTATTTCCTTTATGTTATTTGCAATGGAAATACTAGGACTATAACAGAATATCATAAAACAATTTTTCAATAGAAGACCGCCATACTTGTATTACATTTAACTTTTAAATCTCCATCAAATTAGAAACGTGTCCTCGATTTTGTAATCTCACACTACTCCAAGTGAATTCTCTCTGGTTTCTTTTATAGAACCGTCGGGTTGACCCAGAATCAACCGGAAATCCGTAAGCGACGAGTCGTCACGATCGAATCGTGATTGAACCACTCGCAGTGTCGATGATCACAATGAGCCGCTTTAGCCGATTTTCGGGGGTTGAATCGAAGCGAGGTAACGCAACGATCGAAAGCCGCCGCGACACAAACGTTTACAGACGTAATCTGCAGAGGGACAGGGGTGCGTCGATCGAGTGGTTCGACAATAGGGTTGTTTAGTCGAAGATATATATATATTTCTAATACTATTAGCCGGTGTTCCGTTACACAACGACAGATGGACAAGCAGATATATCCGTTCTATTTGGATCTGGCTGTTCGGGGGTGCAGCTGCGTATGTGTAAACCGTGCCGTTCTGTTTGGACCTCGGCATCAATTGATAGTTTCGGTAAACGGGGATGAGAGAAGGAAACAGAGAGAAAGAGAGAGAAGGATAGTTTATACGAATGGGGTGGTTCGACGCGTTTCTGAAGGACCAAAAAACCTAACGATTTAAAGGATCGCGTGGAAGTAAATTCGAACGCTATCAGTAAATATCCTAGCTCTGTATTAAAACGATACTCGGTTGAAAAAGCTCGGGCATCATTCAACGAGTACCCACGCGACATTCTGATGCCGATCGCGCGAGTGAAGAATTCGAAAATCGCGAGGGCAGGCGCCGCGTAGACGGCGGATCCTCGCTTTTTCCTCGCCTGTTTGCTGGTTTGTTTGTTCCGGCCGTTTCGTCGGTTACCTACTCGACTCTCTCCCTTTCTCCTCCGTCGCTTTTTCACTTTTCCATCCGTCTTTCCTTTTCTCTTCGCCTCCGTAAAGATCGATCCGTTGCAAATTTACAGGAGAGCGTGAAAATTCCTCGTCACCTTTTCGCAGACGGTATCCTAGCTCGTTACAGCAAGATACACCCTTCGGATCGGTTCATCCAAACGTTAGCACCCCACCAGTTGAACCAGATAATTGTTTCGTCGTCGGTGTCTCGCGGTTTTCCGTCCGCTCGGATGCATCCAGTCGGTTACGGCCGGTCGCGTCGCTTCGACAGACTTCCGAGGGAAAGGTGGCATCGCTGGCGAACGGGGATGGAAGCCGGCCCCGTCGGCGTGACGCTATTCCGGGAATGTGGGAATCACCGCTGCTGCGTTTTCAGTTCATGTTACCATCGTTTCGCGGTAAACAATACTCGGGTGTACGATTACGGCTGTTTGTCGCAGCGAACGCGTCTGAACGAGATCCGGCCACCGGTCTGCGGCCGATATTCACGGACGATCTTTTCGATTTTTCCATTTTCGAAGAAGTCGAACTGGTCGACGTTCGACGCGCTTCGAAACGAGCCTGAACGTGGAAATTATTTGGCTCGAAAAAGTGAAGCTGTTCAGAGTTTCGATGGGTTTCTTTAGTTAGAGCTCTAAGTGGACGTGGTAGCCGATGAAAAATCGAAGGAAAGAAGGATTGCGCGGCCGGAAGGAGCGCCGCGCGTGTAGGGACGTCCGATGCACTCACCTGCGACGAGTTCTATCACGCAACGCTCATTAGTGTCGCAGACGATTCTACGTTGGGAACGAGTCACTCGGCGTAGTTGCTCGATGTTGCTTAACACTTTAACCGATTCGCTGTCTGTTACTTTCGTTATCAGAAATCTAATTTTCCATTTTTACCGATAGATATACTCGTTTCTAAGTTTTATTAGCCAATTAACCAACAATTCTGAACCTTCAAAATGATCCAACTCGACATCACCTTACCACTTCCTCCCCAATCGAGCTGGCAGAAGGAAAGTCAGCTTCCGTTCGATCCGCAACTCGAAGGCCACGGTTTCTGCGGGAAACGCGACGAAGACGGACAATCTTGGAAAGAGCGAGAAAGTAAAAGAACGGGGCGGAAAACTGGCCACGTTTCTCGAACGTAAAGGCTGCCTGTTACACGCTGCCTTGATGGCCCTGGCGTTAAATTCAGCCGTCAGAGCTTTCAGCAGGGTTCAGCAACAGCGTCAGCAACTCTCTTCTTCCTGCCCCTTCTGCACCCCTTCCCGAACCTTCATCCTCCACCCCCTCCGTATCCATATTCTCGACTCCATTCGCGCTCGTTCACCCTCCCACCTCATCCCCACACACCCCTGTCCCTATCGCGGGCTGACGACCACGACGACCACGGTGAAGCTCGTCACGCACATGCTGCAACGACCTTTTGCATCAAAAGCTTTGTTTATGGGCCGAAGAGATTTATAGGCAGCGCGACGATATACGTACAGCGAAGCCGGTATGCGCCACGGACGTTAGATCTCCGCTCGAAATACGACCGCGAGGGGAGGAGTTCGTTTCTTTGGATAGCGACAGGTAGACGCAGAGCTGACTGTTGGATAGGCGCGCGGAAAAACGGCTGATCGAGCGGACACCACTTGGACGCAAGGATTTCTAGGGTTCGAGTTCGAGGAATCGCTAGTTTCGCGTTTAGAGTGATGTTTGAAGCTGATCCAAGAGGAACTAAGGGATGAAATGAAAAGGTGTCTTCCAGTGTCACCTATGACTTTGGAAACGGATCTGTGAATTTGGCCTTCATGAGAACTTAATGATACCTTGTTAAAAGCAACATGCCTCAACTCCGTACACGATTAACTTTACCTAACCACCAGGAACGAGCAAAACAGAACAAGCACCTCTCAAACGAAACAATTAAAAAACTGGATCATCGGTTCGTATCAAGTATATCAAGCACAATGGTAACAAACTTATCGCGATGGGATGAGAAGAGCGATACAAATACGGTGTACAAAGTGTTAACGACTGCTCTCTCGCGCTGGTAATTGCGCATTAGATCTTACTTCGATCGAGCGTGGAGGCACGCTTGCCTCGATCATTACCGGGCATTAAATTTCCGATCGGCCTCGGCCACGCTGATTGGATGATGAGAAGCGCAAACGGACTTCGGATCCGGTCGCCAGGGAAACTCCTTATTTAGCCTGTCGTATTATACGAGAAAACACGGAATATCTGGCGGTGACTATCTCCACAGCTGCTCGAACAGACCTAAGCGTCCTAATAAAAGCACAACCGATCTCTTATCCGCTTCGCCGCCTTTCAACCGCGTCCGCTTTAATCTTCTATCACTTGGCCGAGCTACCAGGACCGATCGATGCGGACAGTCCGCCTCGGTCCTTGCAGTCCGTGAGTCAATTTTCTTGCCAACTTCCAGGATCGTCTGTTGATGCTGCAACCTCTTAAGCGATTTTATATTAGCGTCGGGATGATTAATGTGAGAAAACGATCTAAACGCTGGATTCGATCAGTCGATGATACTGATAGGTGAAGACAAGCGACAACGGGAGTCGTTTGATTATTCAGATAGAAAGATAAACTCCAAGTTCCAAGATTCGAATTATTGCCAAGAAATTCATGAATTGATTTGTAACTTAAAAATTACAAATACTTCCACTGGATTAAGATGAAAGGATATAAAATAATCGTCTGTTTATAGAAATATCCGTATTGGCCAAATGATATTGTTATTTGAAAATAAGAAGGTGATCCGAAAGAAAGAAGAAAAGAACACTGCCAAACTTCAGAGTCCCCCTAACCAGTCGCAACGAGTCTTGGTCGCGACCACGGCGTTCGAACATCGATACACTGGCGGCCGTAGGTGTCCATTCCCGGTGGCGCGGTCGCGAACGCGTCGACGTTACGGGGTACGGGTGTAAAAAAAATCGCGTGAAAGAAAAGGCAGGAAGCGGCGGCCTGTTTCTCCGTCCTCCTCGGATCGTGGTCGCCAGACGAATGTCGCGCGAGTCTCCGTCCTCGTCTCGCAGACCCCCCACCCTCGGTTCCAGCGATTCCGCGCGTTCCGCGGCACAGGGGAACCCCCCACCGCGTCGAGCGCGCCTGGTGGGGGAAGTTCGTTCGACGAGGCGGTCCAAGTTCAGGCCACGCCCCGTCGCGTTGCCCGTTTACCAGCCAGGCGCGCTCGTCAAATGTTTTTCGTCGCGGATTATGACGCGGTCTGCGCGATTATGACCACCTCTCTCGCTCGCGGTCTCTCCCTTCTCTGCGAAGTCTCTCCCGCGTTCTCTCTCCCTGGCTCTTTGTCCTCTCATCCCTGTTCCTTCCTTTTTTTTCTCCCTATCTTCAAGCGCTTTCCTCCTCGAGGCCGGATCGTTCTCTCCCTTCTTTCGGCACTCCGTGTGCTCCTTCTGGGACGAAGTTTTGCTTCTTGTCCCAGCCCGTCGGACCAGCGTTCTCAGCCTGACCAAGCTCGTCCCGTCTCGTTTCACCTAGAGCCGAATAGATCCTCTTCTTCTATCTCGACTCGCTCTAGCATCGATCGTCGTTCTCTCCTTGGATCGTCCGAACGGAGAATAGAGAGCCGTCGATTCAGCGAAGCCGAGGACGTCGGCACAATGGGACAAGCGGCGAGACGAGGGGGAAATTGAACGCGGTCAATCGACGATACACGGACCGCGGCATCGCCTGGACAACTCGCTATCGAAAACGATATCGCGATTCCCTCTCCTATCGAGTACATGGACACGAAACTTGCGCGACTAATGGAAGTTGTTATCCCTTTTTTTCGAGTGCGGTTTTTCGAACTTCTCGATCGACGGATACGATTTAGAGCCACGGAAAATGGGGTGATTTCTTGTTCGTGGGTGGGGTAAGGGGCGTGGATGAATCAGGAGTACGACGATTGCAGTTGTACGATATAATAGAGAAGCCTGTTCGTGCTTGTTCATTGATGAGTCATTGATACTTGATTAAGGGTCTTTTAAGCATTCGTTTCTGGAAGGTTAACACCTGTGCCTGCAGCTGAGAACAAAGAGGACGGAGGAGCAAAGTGCCTCGTTGTTTCGTATCGCTCGCACGTTCGATCCTAGATCTCGTTTCAACTGGCCATTAAATATAATTTTATGGCATTTCATTTATCATTAAAAAGTAATTGACTGGTTGTACTGGTTATTCTTGAATGGTATTAAGATCACAATGATGTGTGCGATCATAATCATGGACTTTATGCCATATTTCATTGAAACAAGTAAAACTGGACGTGTCTCATAAATTATTTCAATCCTCAGGGACTGACGTGGCAGATGGAGTCATGGTCATTTTAACCCGCAACTAAAATGCCATTATATGACATATGAAGTACATATAATAAATCCTTCACATTTAAGAAAATATATTTTTGTAGCTGACAATGAGTCAAAATGATCCCATGCTAAGATCAATAAATTCAATACAATGGAAATAACAAATGAAATAAAAAAATTACTTGTCTGTATGCTTAACAACTCAGATCACAATGTGTCTTACCACATTCGCCACATTTCATTGTGGCAGCCAACGTGTTAATCAGACAAATTAAGACGCTTACAGGCTTGCAACAAATTTTCACTCAATTCAATCGTACAACGCAATCGATTCTACCCTTACATCATAAAAATCATGAAACAGTGTGTCAGTTCGCGTTTATCGTTAAAATTAACATCATGAAATTGTTGAACAAATACTTTTTCAAGCGTGAACGCGGCTTAATGCGGTAGCAGCGATCCGGTGGCAGCTTGTTGCTGCTCTCTCGACGAACTTTGCAACTGTTTGAACGCGAAACTTGCAAAGGCCACGTGTCTTAAAACTGGCGAAACCGATGTTAAGCGTTATCGATCGACACGAAAGCGGGAACAGAAGTGTTTTATACGGTTAACATTTCGTTGCTTGAGAAAAAAGAAAGGAACATCTACTTTTCCTTTCGAGATCTCTCTCTCTCTCCCTCTCTGTTAACGCTGGGCAATTTCACGGGAGACCAATTATCCGAAGTGAAACTTCCAGGTAGCCAGTTTTAACGCAGCTCCTTTTCAGAAATAATTTATATTAAAATAAAAGTGCTCGCCAGGGGAAAAGGATTAACTGTCGGCAGAGGCCGAGGAGGATACAATTGTACTCGGACGTTTAGCGTCGATCCGTTAATGCGTCGAGAGCAATTAGAGACTTTTAAAACGGCTCGTGTAGGTTGCACGGTATTCCTGGCTACCTGAGAAGCGATTCTCGTTTGTTTCCATTCACAGCCGTCTGTCAGACAACCGACAGCTGACAATACACATTAACATGCGCGAACAGGGGAACGATTCGCAACACTTGTAATAATAGCCGGTAACGTACGGGATTTGATAAACGTCGATGCTGAAGGAACGGATTGACAATCACCGAGATCTTAATTATCCGATTCATTTCTGCAGTTATTGTATTATAAAAACGAAAATCCTGAAACTTGGATCGAAAAGATGAAGGTTAAACTTTCAAAGAGTGAGAATCCTAAATGATGGAAGAATTGCAGAGCAAACAGGCCAGCTTTAGCGTCGATAAACGCAGTCGACCCTTCGAAACGGAGAAAGTCAATCGAATCGATCGTGGTTCTATTTCCACTGACTGTTCGATTCGCTATGTGCATCAACGGGTTTCGATGTGACCCTAATGATAGTCCCCATTCGAAACTGTATCATTTAGAGATTAGTGCTTAACAAAGGTACGTCTGACCATGAGGCATACTCTACTTTTACTACTTAAAGGTATAAGAATTTCAATTCTGAAGCGAAGAACAAAAATTCCAAAGTTATCGATCACTTATCATATATAAATTAAAAAATTCAAGAAATCATTGACTGAAGAAATAAAATTGATGAATTTGCCCTGATTAACTAAAACTCATAAAGTTCAAGATAGACCAATCTACCTATCAGCGCCTTAAAGACGCAAGAGAGAAGCTTAAGTTCGTCTTAAAACATCCGAACTAGTACTCCTCTCGAGGAACAATTTCCCGACCAAAGATCCCACTGGATAAGGCTGGCCGATATCCTGGCTGTCTGGAAGCGCCCCAACGAACGCGACGTGGGCCGATATACGAGTCGAGATTCGCAGACCGATTTCCGATCTGGCTATCGCAGAAAGTGTTTCTGGAAATCACGGTGGGTCGCGCGCGCAGCTTGGAAAGCTCTCGCGGATTTGGCAACACTGTGACGCGCTGGGCGTCTTGCTAACACTCGACGGCGCGAAGGACGAGGGGTCTACACGACGAGAGAACGAAAAACCGTGAGGTTTCGCGGCCGAGGTGGGGAGGCGGAACCGCGAGCTGGTAGGGGAAGGTGCCGAACGAACGCGCGAGACTGTACCGGGGTAGAGGGGGAAGGTCACGTGATCGGAAGCAGGGGGAGAGCGAGACGAGTGGCGGGGATGCGATGGGCGGAGCGTACGGTTTCTCCTACGTTGCTGAACTTGCGGTGCACAGCGCAGGGCAATATCAACGAGCCGATGAATCTCGGCGGGGGTGAGGGAAAGCGGGGAGGGTGGGACGTTGTTCGTGACGCTGGCTAGCGCGAATTTTGGCACAGCTCGCGAAAATTTCTCACTCGGCTTTTCGCGGAAAACTCGGACGGCACTCGACACGGCCAATCGGCTTGAATTATGACTGATGAAGTGCCGTTCCGGATTAATGGAGAAAACCGGCTGCCGGTGCTTGCCGAATTGTTGACGATGCCGAACGGAACGCGCGTTGCGCCCCGGGCGACGATTTCACCGTCTGCTTTAACTGCCCGACACGGTCCGCGACCACGGGCATGTTAAAAGCAAAAATCGAAACAACCTACGCTCTCTATTTAGAGTACTTTGAAGTACAGGATCACTTTGAACTGTAAATGCATCGTCTGCGATGATTCATTCGAGCGGGAACATAGAAATTAAATAGAGAATTTTGTCGAGAATCTTCTACAGACATGTACAAATATAAATATACCGTTGCATAAAAGCTGTGTTGCGGTGTAAAACCGTAAATCAAAAGGGCAACGATGAAACGGTTGCGAAAGCAGTAACCTGGAAAAAAAATTCTCAGCGTTAAACACCTTGTTTCCAGCGCTCTCGGACAGAAAAGTGACATCGGTTTGCGTTCCGTCCGCAGCAAACACCGTGGAAATCCAGCGTGTCAATCGGCCGCGTTCTCGACAGCGAAGCTTCGAGCAACGTCGATCGTGGCATCCCCCTCTCCCGTGGAACCCCCGCCCTCGGAATCAAGAACCGCGGGGAGGGTGGTGTTAATGGGCGTACTCGCGGTTAACACCCTTAAACCGGTGCTGGTGGGGGGTACAAGCCGAGGGAGAGAACGAGGAAGAGCATCCGGAGCGCTGTGCACAACTGAACGGTAGAGAGGGGATAAGTGAGACAGAGGGGAGATGTTTGAAGCTAAAGCGAGACGGTGAACGTCGGAAAAGGCGTCGAGAGCAACGCCGCTCGGATTGGCGCCGGAACGCCAATCCCAACTACGAGCGCTCATTATCGCCCGCTGGACGCGAGGGAAGGGTGCCTATAGACGACTGCCGACCTCTTCGTTCGTCCTACGTTGCCAGTGTCGTTGTCTTCGTTCGGCGCACGGGTACCCGGTCGGCTAGGTTGCCGAGGCAGGTTCCCCCACCATTCGGAAGCGGAACGGTCGTAGGGGAAGGGAGGAGGAGCCCCTGTACCGTCTCAGTCTTCGCGTCGCTGCCCTCCAGCATTCACGCCTCCCGCGTCCGTTCGGCGGCGCAGGCACACTCCGCTCGTCTGTACACACGCACACGCGGCCGTTACCATACACGTAGACGCGCGTACACACGCCCTGAATCCGGACGAGGACTTTAGCACACCAACACCTCCGCGGGAGGTGTGGGGGTGAGCCCCCAGAGGAGGTGTCAATCCTAGCGCTGCTCAGTGACCATCGCGGCGCCACCCAAGTAACACCTTTCGTCCGCTCTCCAGCCCTGGCCAAGGTTCACAGCGGAGCAGAGTAGAGCAGAGCTGAGCTGAGCTGAGCGAAGCGCACCCGTACAGCCATCTATCTCTCTCGTCTCATTTTTTTTTTCTCTCGGCTGAATTTCGCGTGCGGATATTACGCGTACGAACTGTCCTCCGCCTGTGTGTCGTCCTGCCGTCGGACTCCGTTCCACCGGTGCTCTCTCGGCGGTGTTGCTCACGCTCGCTCCTTCAAGCTTTCCCTCGCGTGGCCGCCTCGTTTCGCTTCGCGTTACGTTGCGTCGCGCCGCGTCGCGCCGTGCTTGGCCGCGCCGCGTCGCGCCGTGCCGTGCCGTGCCGTGCCGTTTGCCAAATCACGATTCAGAAGTGAAGTGTCCGCACGGAGGACCTGACCCGTGGACCGGTGGGACACAGTGCGTCAAGTGAACAGTGAACGCCCGGATACTAGCGGCACACGTACGCCCTTAGGTAGAGAAACGCGCGTAAACCTGACGGGTGAATCTCGAAAACGTGGCCAACGACTATTCGTCTGCCAGTGTGTCCAGTTGATGGAAAGTGTGCTCTTATCGTGGTTGATCCGGTGCTCCGTTCGCGGAATAGTACGTCGATCGTAGACAGCTGGAAAGGAAAGTGTTCCTCGGAAAAAAGGGTAGAAGGGTTCGTCGTAGGGTGAACACAAGGCGAGACGTACGATGTCGAGCATACGTCTGGCGACGGATCTCGAGGAGAACGAGAGATCGCAACGGGAGCGTGGAGAACGCAAAGAGAATTCCGAATCGTGTTCCTGAACGATTCGGAGCGACGAGTCTCGCGGAGTCGAAACATGTCCGAGAAGCAGCCGAACGACTTTGACGCGGGTGCACGGATCGGTGACGCGTACGATCAGTGACGAAAATAATCAGTGGACAGAAGCATAGAACGATACCCTGGTAGTGTCGAAGAAGAAGTATCGTGAACGTAATCAAGAGAGCGAAGTAGCGCGTAGAAGGTGTTGAGTACCTCGGTTTGAGTCACTCGAAGAGGAATCTCGCGCGACTCGGCATACCCGCCCGTCTCGATGAGATTCGAACAAGACACAGCGTGCAGGGGTACCCACTGCGCCAGCACTCCGCAACCCTCCGCGCTGCAGCAGCGATCACGGCTCGAGGAGGTGGTGGAGGAGGAGGTGGACTCCTCCACGAAGGACATCGAAGGACAAGGACGTAGACGAGAATTGGAGACTAACGTGGTCGAGGGTGCGAACACGGGGCCGAGGGCAGAGGCGGGGGGGCCTGGGATGGCGTACCCCGCGTCAGCGACGGCTCTGAATCAGCACTCGCCGTTTGCTACGTCGATCGCTGGCACACCGTCCAGCAACCCGAACGGGCACATATCCGGTGGCCACCTGCCAGCGCCAGCCGCCCCGAGACCGACGGACTTTAGCGTTTCCTCCTTGTTAACCGCCGCGAGCACCCATCCGCCGATCCTAGGTGGTTCCTCGTCCCAGGGTAGCGCGTCGCCGCCACCCGGTGGACCCGGTAGCCCGGCTGCCGCACCGGAAACGCCGCCACCGTTGCCTAGCCAAAGGGAATTGTCGCATCCGTCGTCGGCGGTTGCCGCGGCTAGCTATTTCAGCGCTGCCGCCCTGGCAGCCGCCGGTTTTTACAATCCGGCCGCCCATTTGCCGGCGACCAGCTCGCCTGGACCGACGGCCCATCATCTGCAGGGAAAAGGGATCCTCAGTAGCGCGCATCATCATCCCCATCTGAACCCGCACGGCATAACGCCACCAGGTGAGCGATAACAGTGAGATATAACACCTTTACGGATCGTTCGAGTGTTTTTTTGTGACGACACTGTGATTGGTCAAACTAAACGAAACACCTCGAGTAGGATTTCCGTTGGTGGTCAGAGAGTTTACGGAAACAAGTGTTCACGATACACGGCTGTGTTCTGCCCGAGCTGATTTGTAGATGTTAGATGCCTGCTTTCGGCTGATTTAGGGTTCCAACGAAGGTATCACGAGGATGGATAGGTTTTAGTGCAAAGTGCAGTATCGTTGCTTCGTTGGTGATGAAAGTTTCGTAACGAGTGACACGAATTATAGGGGGATAGAATGCTGCTGACATCGGGGAAGCTGTATTTCACAGGAAATTAAATAGGTTTCTTCCGGGTTGATCCGTGAATAAAGTTCCCAGCGAAGTGCATCGGGTGGAGAAACTGTGAGTTGAAGATCGGGATAGGCTCTTCTTAAGTGAATCTTAGAATTAGAAATCCTGTTTTCTTGAAAGGACGATCGTATGATAGAGTACAAAGTTGAACGAAGGAAAATCTTGAGTATTTTCAACGGGAGGAACAGGTTGTAGATCGATAAGACGTATCAATGAGCACGGGTTGTCGTAATATCTATCCAGTTCTGTTCGCCGACAGAGTTAATCGGTGTTAAGACAAATAGAATCGCGGTTCTTCGTTGAAAGCCGCTGATTTCAGTAACAGTTAACTCACGCCGTCTAGATTGAGATGTAAACTCACGTTCGCAGAGTGTTTAGCTCCGGCTTTTCGAGTGGCTGAGAAAATGGAATCTCGGTTTCACGCGGACGCTTCACTCGGCAAACCGTCGATTCTTGTCGAAAATAACATCTCACGTCGACGTTGTTCAAACGGTGTCTGGTAAACAAACAACTCCGAACGGAGATTGAAGATCCAGGAACACGATCTTCCCATTGCCATCGAGAGTAAAGTTTCTGGAAACGTTTCCTACTTCCAACTATTAACGTTTCTATTTTTTGAAGTCGTGGTTTTCATTATACTTTGGTTATCAGAGATTCAAGGAAAGAAAATAGGAAGTTTCTGGTGTTACAATGTCAGGTTAGCTTCGTTCTTGCAGTATCACCGTAGATATCTCAGAAATTATTCAGGAAAACTTGAATTGTTTTAGTTACATTGGGAAAGTTGATGATATTTGAAAAATTCTGTGTTTTTAATGGTAGGAAATGGTCGAAACGTGTTTACATGGTCTTTAAATATATGATACAAGGTTATGAATCTTTTAAATTCTCAAATATTCTTATTTAACATCGATTTGTTTATATAAAATTCATTAACAGCTGTACAAGCAATTGAATTGTACATTTTTTGAACTTACTATTGTTTTTAACAAGTGCAGTTCATCAAGCAGTGCACTTTTTATTTTACTACACATTTCTGTACATTTTCTATTGAATTTTGTATAAATTAGGTAAATAGAATCAACATATGATATTCTATGACATTTATTTTGTTTCTATAATATGCAATTCAACAATTATTTAGTTTTAATTGTGTACAACACAGTGTGGTTAATTTGGAAAGAAATTCACATCGTTCTTTATTTTAACAATGTTTCGACCATCTTCTAACAGCTAGAATATACTGCAAAAAGGCTAAAATTCACCTTGACCTTCATCCCCCTACCATCCTCTTCAAAATTTCACCGAAACGCAAAAACTTTCTATCATAATCGCACAAGTTGTCGCAAAATTACGCGTTTGAAATTGTAGGCTTCAGAATTCCCCGAGTGTCTTTGAAAAAAAGATATTCAAGTAATGGAAAAATCGACTGACATTTAATTAGCCTATCTCTCAGGCTTTTACGAGCGACAAGGTGCTGTTTGATAAAGTTCCACTTATCGTTTGCAACACTTGCCACTGAAATTCTCCTTTATTCTACAATGTGCAAAGTGTTATCTTCCTCGTAAAATTTTCGAAATTTTATTCAACACCAGACCCATCAAAATTTTTATTTCAAACGACAGAAATTATCGGTGCCTTTATCGAAACGAATAAAAAGTATGAAGAAAAAAAATATAGATTCTACGTATCAAAAATACATCAGTTGGTTTTTGAGGAAAGGGAGTCCAGTCTCGTTTATAAATATCGCTAATGGATCTGCAGAATGTATTTACTTTTCAAAATTTTTAATAAAAATCAAGCGAATTTGTCTTAGAAAATTCCCCTTTCATGGCTGATCCAATATTGATATCATTCATTTAGAAAAATTTTCTTTCGCTTGTACCACCCTGTAGATTGACCTCTGCCCAGAAGAATCATTGTACACGCCATATTATTTGTCATCTTCTAAATTCTGTACCAAGTATACCCGCTTCAACACCGTTCCCTCTAATGCCTAAAGGCTGAACGCTTGCATCAGCGTTGAAATTTGCTCGCTAATCTTCTTCGTTTTTCGCGTTTGCTGGATTTTACGAAAAAGATAGCTAATCATCCCAGGAGACGCACGCTCGGCACGCGAGAGAACCGTTTCATCGTTTATTCATCGGCGCCGATGGCAAGATACATTTATTTCCACGAGGTTACCGTTCCGATCGGTTTGTTAACGTGGTCAGCCGTGTTTTCACTTGGTCGAGACAGCCACGGCTGTCAATCTTCTACCGACGACGTTGTTAGACGTCGCTACGATCCATGGATCGTGAATTTCGACGGAGATTCATCGGGAATCGGTTAGACGGTGACTGGTTCGCGAGCTGAGATCGTTTGCATGGGTTTCCTTTTGCTGATGCTTAATTATTACGCGATTTCTTGGTGTTGTACGTTTGTTGGACGACGATCGGGTGAAATTCATATGGGGTGAGCTATTCGGTGGTGATTAGCAAGTGATAGAGCAACCTTTCCAGCTTTTCTATGATACAGAGTTGAACAGTGTGTGCAGCAAGATAAAATTTTTGTCTGAATGTTCGGCATAATAATAATTTTCTATTAACTAATCATTAATAACCGTAGAGCGTTCTTCTGTACAAGAAAATTGTGAAAATATTAATTTCCTGCAATGTTTTTAAGAGATTCTTCTTGATTTGGTCAGGGTAGGTGTATACATTTTCTTCCATCGATTAACAACGGAAAGAATGATCAATTTTCTGATTATCGGCATTGAAAATCGAAAGGGAACTCATTGGTTGGCTGTTAATAGGCTCGAACTTGCGTACTTGTTAATTTCCACGATCATGAGCTCGCGTCTGTTCGCGTTAGGTAGCAATTAAAATAAAATTAAAGGTGGAAACTCGACAGATCGGCTTGAAGTTATAGGGAAATTCATTAATTCCGCGATCGCAAGCTCGCGTTTGCACCGCGTCAGCTGTCAATTAAAGTGTAACTAAAGCTAAAGCTCTCTCACCTGTTCGAATCGGTGATTCATTAATTTTACTCGCAAAATGTTCCTCGTTTCCTTCTGTCAGCTGTCAATGAAAGTCAAATGAAACTCGACTTTCCCGCTTTCTAACATCTCCCATTACTCTAGAATCATTAATTGCATTAATTACAGAGTAAAAGAAAGGCAAGAATTGAATTTGATAAATATTCTTCTCGAAATGTTGCTCGGAATAAATCTCTGGTCAAAATTCACAATTCAAGCGCTCATTTTCGCCATGAAGCGTTCAAGAAATACAAAATGGAGGTTCACGTCACCCCATGTTAGTGTACATTCGTTCACAGAATGAAATTGTTCAAAATTGAATCATTCAATTGATGTTAATTAAAATTTATTCAAAGTGTCTTAAAAATTTCTGATCAAAAACTTAGAAACACTATCATTGTCCACCGGAAGTGATGACGTTTTTCGCGTGTCTTACGCAACGCATCCGACGGGAAAAGTCTTTAGTTTTTCCTTCTCTTGGAACGCAATCTCAGACTACAATAATATAATTTATCCGCGTATACATTAGAATAAATGGTATCTAAGAATGTTAGTAAAGCAAACATCTAATGAAATCGTTTATAATTGATAAGTAAAAGCACGGTAAAATTAATGTGAAAATTTATGTATCAGTTAACTCTTGATTTTCTGCTGCAATTAATTTCTCAAACACTCGAACAATTATGCGAAACTTTATTATCAAATCTTGAAACACTCGTTGCACGTTACAATCTCGCCTCGTCACGTTAGCAACAAATCGAGGTGTGTTGCCTTCTGGAAAGGATAGAGTAAGAATCGCCGGGAATTCTAGCTACCGAGCCGAGGAATCCAGCTGTTTCATCGAGTTTCCATTCGCCGCGGCTCGCTGAAAGACAACGCGTGTCAACGGGCGCGGCGAATTAATTCATCATTGAAGTTAACGAAGGGAATAACCAGTTGCAACGGATGAGGTGGACGTGTGTAATAATGAGATGCCAGATAAGACGATAAGGCAGAAAATCGTTTCTCCACGCACCACGATTTTCACGCGGTTAACATTGTATCCCTCTTCCTTTCGCGAGCCTTTTTTTTTAATGAATTTCATCGAAAGTCATCAAGGAACGTCTTCTGTCGCAACTTCGATCGTTTCGTTATTTCCATTATCGATCGAATATATCAGTCTGAAATGATTAGTTTGCCTTTTCCTCGAAATCCGCATCAGTTTCGCCGATTGAACAGGGACAATGCGTCCTAGAAACGATATCAAAACGTTGTTCCTCGAAAGAGATACGGCAGATCGATTGCATTATTGTCGACTCGAGTCGTGATCTATTGCCGGCGAGGATCTAGGATTTTTCTTCGTTAACTACACCACCTTCTCGATCTTATCGTCTTTCCTACGTTATTACAGCCATTGCTCAATCAGATCCGAACATTTTTTCCCTTTAAACTATGCTTCTATAATTCACCACGAAACCACTAATTTTGAAATTATAATTAGTACATAATATAATGAAAAATCACGAATACACGACACCGACCGTCAAAGCGTTGTACATACACGTTTTATATTAATTAATCACGGTGATAGATGGTCAGTTTTAGAAGAATTTTCTTCTTCTCTGAAACTGTAGCCCGTTTGCATTCTACGGCGATGTCCTCGCCCCGGGTATCTCGAAACGTGCAAAGAATATTCGCTGGATCGTTGTTCAGAGGTGATAGGTGCGAAACCGCGGGGGATTTATCGATGCGTTTCGATTAGGCGATTTTATCCACTTAAATGTACATCGTTGAATTAGCAAAAACACCTATAGATCTCGCCGAGAATTGCTAACCCGAAAGGTTTCGAGCGGACGAATCCATTACAGTAGAAATTGCTTTTAGAAAATTAAAAGAAATTAACATATCTCCAATAAATAAGAGTGAATGAATTATGATTATTCTATCCTCAAATCTTATGTTACAAAATGACAATTTTTCATCGAACCTGGTACGGTAGCGCTTTTCTTGGACCGTCAACGACAACGGGTAATCCGTCATTGTTATTGCTCGCCTTTCCCGTCATTTCTCCGGCTCTTCCTCTTTTCTAGTCAGGCTGCCAGCCAACTGACCACAGCCCCGTGGCAATTAATCTTGCCAAGGGCATGACCGACGTTCGCTACATTCGAAATTCGTGGTGTGTCGTTGGTCGCGTAACCCGTAGGCCGACACCGAGGGAAAAGGGCGAAAAGAGGCCCGACGTCTTGAAATTCACCGTTAAAAACTGCACCCAGCCGATTCCTCTTGATAAAGTACGTTGAACGTGTGGAATAAGAATTTTTTGTAAGAGTCTTCTTTTTCCAGATAATTGAATTTAAAGTTGATACAAAAAATATTTAAAATAAATTTAACAGAGGGGCTCTTAAGACTATTAAGAAATCTTAGATATATATAAGTATATATAACAAATAATAGGAGGCAAGTTAACATCTTTAATTTTTCTTATTTTTACATTTTAATTTCTGTCTTGTAACAACGCGATTAGATTCGGGTTTGAATAGTGCCGCCATAATGGTTAGCCAATCACGCGACAGCAGCGCCACCTTCCCCACTTTCCGCGGGTTTTGACGCAACGTGCACGTACGAGCTGCGAAATTGTTCGGTATTCTGATTAAAATAATGTAGTTTATCGCGTAGTTTATTGTTTCTTCGTTGATTAGTGTTAGTTTCTCGACTTAGACAACGTGTTTCGAGCATGTGGTTGGTGAATTATCGTTTCCTGTCAACGGTAAGCATTCTACAACTTTTCTGTTGCATTTTGTTGCTTCGAATACTTCGAAACAGACAATTGTCGTAATTTGTTATAAAACAACGCTTTCTTTAAGAAACTAATGCGATCGTAATCATTAAACACATTCTACGATTGATATTTGTATAAATTAATGTAAATTATCATGATTGAATTAGTTGAAGGTTATTTGAATGTGCCAACGAGCGTCGTTAAGGTTAATTTTCATAGAAAATGGAGTTTAGCTTAGCAAAATATTTTCACTTTACACGTACGTGGAATTTTCTACGGAGAAACCGTGTTCGGTTGAGGTTGGAAATCGTGTATAGGTTGGAGGCACCCCGTATTCCATGACCAATGAGAAATAAAAACGAACGACCGATAGAAAGCGGCGCAATTAATGGCTGCCGGTATTGTAGTCCGGGTTTCCAGGTGAAATTTGTCCGAGTGAAAAACGGAGCGATCATTTATCTGAGCCTGACCGCTCGATTTTCCCTGTTCTCCACGATTCACCCGGAAAATCGCTGCTGCCTTTCCATTCGACACACGCTCGATTCGAGTTCTGTCTTACTAATTGCGCGGTTTATTTGAATCTAATCGATCAAATTGGCGGGAAAATCAATCCAGACAAAATTTCATATCAGTAATAGTAAATAATTAATCTTAACACCTAGACACCGTATTAATTACGCCTTGTTAGTAGATAATTTTTTCTTCGGAAATAAAAGAAAGTTGATAAATAAAAGTGCAATTATCAAAGCGTTAAAAATACTTAATTGCAGTAAATATTTATTTCGAAGAAGGCAAATATTTATCGAAGTATAATATTTCGGTAATATTGAATTTAAAATTCGCTGAAACAATATTTTCAAATGCATCGATGCAAATGAAACGAAATTGTTTTGATAAACACAGGTAATTATTGAAAGTTCCAAAATACTATAATGGATTCGAACGATCTTCCAAATTGCTTTCGAACACCTGTACGACTCGTTTCGAGGATCTTGTTTGATTTCTCGAACGCGTTCGTATCGAAAATACTTGCTAATCGATTCAAGGATCGAGTTGAACAGCGATTTAGAAATTGAAACTGAGTCACTCCGTGAATCATCGTCATTAACACGTGTAGCTAAGCGGCGGGAATGATAAAACGCGAACGGCAATAATCACTTACGGTCGCGGTGTTTTCTTCTGTTCCTAAAATCGGGACGGGTCGTTTAAAAACCCGTGGAATTATTTCGAGCCTCAATAATATTTTGAATTGTTGATAATTGTATCTCTGAAAATAAAAGAAGTCGATTCGCAACAAGTTGCATTATTTTGTTCTCGATGAATGAAACGAATTTCATTTTCCACCCATTCGGGAAAAGCACAGGGAAGAACGAATTTATCAATTTGTTCTGATTAATTTCGTTCGATAAATTTCTCGTGTTTTTCATAGAAATTGAAATACAATAAATTATTACAGAAAGACTTATCTCAGACAGAAAGGAAAAGTGGAATATTTAAAAATCGAGGCTCATTGTTTATGAAAAAGGGCAAGGAATCGTGGCGAAACGTTCGGTGAACGCTAGATACAGTGGAAATAAATACGAAACAGATAAACGGCATCGATTTAACGATCGGCTCGCGCGGACTTTATGTGATAACAATCATGAAGTCATTAGCGTTGCCAACAGGTTTCGCATTTTTCCCGGGTTACGCCCGGTAATTGATTGAAACGGAAAGAAAATACCAGGAGCCGTGTCCGTGCCGTTAACTATTAACGGTGTCATTAATCATAAATCTGTAATCGCGATTTGCATCGTAACGAATGATAATTTCAACGTGTTACCACTTGTTTGTTGAAAATCGCGATTTGTACTCGGGAGGCTCGCAAAAAATAAAAAAATACCCTATGTAGCTGTATTACGATGGGTGAAAGTAGATTTTCTTTCTCAAAATAAGGAACAGAGAAAGGTGGATAATTTTTAATACAGAAAGTTGTACGCACTCGAAGGTGAAGTTGAATTTTTGCGAACGAAAAATAGAAAAGTGGTGTCTGTTGTTTTTTTTTCGGTGCAACAGGTAGTCGGTGATTGGTCGAGAGTGGAGGAAACACAGTTGTAAATAACGAAATTGCTTGCATGAAAAAGTAATCTATAGTTGGCTCGAGCTGGTCGAGAATTTGTTAATTAAGTATGCAGACACGAGCGTTCGAAAGTGATAGAAAGAACGAAGATAGTTGTACCTCACTTTTTCCTTTCCATCTCTACGTTTTCGAGCTGAGATTTATTTATTTTTATTTTGTATCGTTTGTAGAACAAACTCAAGGTGATTTTTTTACGGCTAGAAAATTAAACGCTAATTTCGTTAATTGAAGTAACGATGTTGCCATGGTAAACGACAGAGGTAAAGGAGGTATCGATAAATTTCATGATAATCGAAAAATCGAAAAAGCATCCCAAGCTGATTAGAATTTTAAAGTTGATCTCATCCTCTCTCGCTATCTTAATCGTAGCTTGTTATTGATTCTCAATTTACTTGAAAGAAGGCCGACCAATTTACGAGATTCTTAGGTGATCACACGTGAAATTTATATTTAATGGTAATGAATAAAATATCTATTCGAGAATATATTATCCTGGTTGTGCAAGCATCGAAGGATAACAAGATTACTATTACTAATTGTTGTGTTTGTAGATATGTACTCTATTTGAAATTTCATACAAAATGTAGTCAAAATTTATTCAAAGTTTATTTAAAATACACATTACAGATTATTTATTAAAAAACTACTCGACAGATAGTGGAAATTTTTTAAAAATAATTTTAAAATTTATTTCAAAATCCTTTTAAGATATTTCACAAGTTATTAATAAAATATTACTTGTTATTCAGAAATTCATCAATAATATTAAATTTGGTGAATAATTGTTTTAAAATAGAATCGCGAATTTGAAGGATCAACGAGATTAAGGGATAACGATTGAAGGACAGCCGCTTAAAGTTCGCAAGGGTCGATCGACCGACAGTTCGCAACCCCTAAGAAACTTCTGGTTACTTTTCCCCTCCCCCATCCCCCTCGTGTCGAACTTCTCCAAGAAGTTTGAAACTTTGTTGAAGGTAGACTGCTCTTCTCCTTCGAAAATCGCGAACCACTCGCGAATGCCGTCACTATTCTTGGTTCGAATCCAAAAATAGAGCTGACGCATTCGTCGTTCGCGGGTCAATAGAGCAATCTATGCTCCAATCAATTGTCCTCGTACGATGATCGATTCTATCGTGCTGGTATCGATCTTCAGATCCTAGATTTATCAGTAACTTTATCACCCATCCTAATATCAATCTTACGGAAAATATTTAACGAAGGTACCAAAATATTTGTCATCTTTCGATATAATTAAAATTATGAAATTAATAATTAACGACGTATCAATTTAGGTTCACGTGAAAAGCGATACTTATTGCAATATTAATGCGTTCAAAATGAAACGTTAATAATATTTTAGTTAAAGAGCTGCTGAATTGTAAACGAGCATTACCGACCGATGTACATATTGTCGATTTATCACGAACAGTAAAGATAACATTTATAATTTTGGTATTCAGTATGCGGTTCGCGATAAAATAAATCACTCTGAAACACGGTAGCTTTTTGTATTTGTAATAAACTGTCTTTTGCATAGTTGTTATATTTCTATGAGCTTAAATATTTTGGGTCTCAGGTGGACCCTGATTTCTCTTTTTTTCATTACTTTACAAGTAGATAATAACTTTAAGAAAAGAAATGAAAAATTGTGACTTACTTCCTCAGGTTTAGGCCTTGGTCCGCACACACCTGAAGAAGCAGCCGTCCTGGCGGCCGCAGCGGCAGCGTTACACCACCATCATCAAGGTGGTCCTGGCGGGCCCGCGATGAGGCCACTTAGGCCCCCGTTACCCCCGGGGATGCTGCACGCGTCACCGCATCCCCTGGCACCTCATCATCCTCTCGCGGGCCCGCATCATCCCCTCGTACCTCCTCATCATCCGGAGGAGGACGGGGTGGTGGACGATCCGAAGGTAACCCTCGAAGGCAAGGAACTATGGGAAAAGTTTCACAAGCTCGGCACGGAGATGGTGATCACGAAAAGCGGCCGGTAAGTGTTAATTTATCTTGATTAAACACATTTGAAATATTTTCAACGAGAAAGCGAAACCCGTAAGTTAAGAGTCGTGAGAAAAATCTGTTTCTACCATGTGAAACACGAGAAGTGGCCGCGAGAAACCGCAGAAAATCGCGTGAATTGGCCCCACCTTCGCGAATTCGCGGCAGAGGAACGAATTTCGGTAGGCGACGGTAGAGAGAAAATTATTCACGAACGTCTACGGAATAAACGTAACGTGGAAACGTTCGGTGGAAAGTTAGAAAGAAAGATCGTTTATTGTTTTACAACATTTTTCAATACGTTTAAACATTCATACCCTCTATGCTCGCTGAAAGCTCAACGATCGCGAATCCTCTTAATCCGTAAACACGGCAAACTTCTCGGGTAGCTTCTAGCTAAAGGGGGAAAAAAAAAGCACAGAGCAAAAGGGCGACGTAAAGGGTAGTTACCGTAGGAAGAATAGTCGAAACAGAGTTGTGAACGCGATGAAACGCTGGAACGCGTATACACTTCGGGAAACTATAATAGCCGAGGAAAGTACATCGAATAAAGGGGTGAGCATGCATCGTTACATATTTCATATGTGACGCACACAGGTGAGCGTGAAAAAGACGTGTACACGCGTGTGTATCTGGATCGTCGTTCCAGCTGCTAGACTATACACTCGTCCAGATTTAGTCGTACCTTACGCTAACCTTTTCTTTCGGATTTTAATAATACAAGACTACTTGGAAATTGGTTAAACTTTTGGAGAACTTCCAAATATCAAGAATAAAAGTTTCTTAGGTTTAATTCATTTCATTCGATTTTCCAAGTTTTACATTTCTTTTGGAGAGGGCATTATCTTGATCAGTTTGTCACGGGGTCTTAAGTCCCATCAGAACTACGAGCACGTACCGTGTAACCGTTGAACGGTCAGCAATTTGTGGCCACGGTGGGCCAATTTCGGGCCCCTGTTCGACACACGAGCGCGGAATCCTTGTCCCCGGGCCCGCACAGCCACGGGCCCTTACGAGCGAGAGGTGGGTTTCGCGAGAGGCCCGGGTAATATCTCGTTTAGAAAGATTACAGGTTCGGGAACAGGCTGCCAATGTATAAAACAAACATCGTTAAGCTAACCCTATGGTTAGGGCCCCTGCTACGGGGCCCACCACCCCCGGCATTATTCCAATCCTGCTCGATATACAGGCTGTTTCAAATCATTCAATTTTCTATCTCTAAATTGCTCTATCGACGAACGAATTTTCTCTACTTCTAAAGAATTTCAGTCCAAATTGTAAGATTGCCCGGAAATCAATTTCAGAGACAGATAGGGTAACTTTTCGTCACTCGAGCGTTGGGTGCTCTGTATTCTCACGATTGTTGTATACTTTTTTTGGAACATCCTGTATGCATCGAGGCTGGCCTCTTGCGTTCTGGAGAGTGCGTGGCGAGTGCTGTGGCCGGCCACTGGTACAGGTCAGGAACAGGATGAAACAAGAGGTAGAGGGGTATGGGAGAGTAGCAGCAGAGAGGTGTATTGAGACGTAGACCACCGGACGTAGATTGGGCCAGCCGCAATTTCCGCGCGTGTAATTATCCGTGATCGTCCCCGTCGTCTTCTCGAGCGACCCCTCCTCGGACGGACTTAACTCGATGCTTATTATTTAGCGACGGAGATTGATTTAGAGCGGAGTCGGCCCTCCGCGATTATCATCCGTTTAGCTCGTTCGCGATAGGCTAGCTATATGTGAAACTCACTTCCTTCGGTCAAATTCGAAACGATTCGAACGTGGAAGTGAAAAAATAAATAAAACGGTCGCTCAAGTGAATCAATTAAATTGAACTTTTTCCGACAATTTAACGCGATCCGCGTCATACTGTTTGCGCTTCGTACGTTTAGCGCTCGGCCAGTTTTACGAGCCTTAATTTCTCTGATTTTTAAATCAAATAAAGAGGCACGAGCCAACAAACCGTAAGGCAGCCACGACCACTCGAACCGACGAGAATCTTACGTAATCGCGTCGAGGGGAACACTCTGACCACGTTCTTTCCGTTGTTGAAGATTTCTTCCTTTTCATCCGAGCCACCTTCCTCTTTCCTCATTGACTTTTAACACGGCTCGCTTTAACCCGATTGGTCCTTGTACGGTTAATGAAGATGTTTTCATTCTCTACTTGCACGTCCGCGGACAGGTGTCTAGTTCACCCTTCAAATTATCATCTATTATCTGTCGTGGTTTAGCATACTAATTTCACTGTTACGTAAGAAAAAAAAAAAAAAAAAAAGCCGATGTCCTATTCCGTGTGGGGATTAGAGTTGCAGTTAGCTATCGCGTCCGATGAAATATGCATGTCCGTTTTGACGGTTGAACCTCTACTTATCGTTAATATTGCTTGTCACCGTTATCGTTGACGAACGTTACTTGTCGCGTCCACCTTGGCGGCAAACGAGCGGCTGGAAAAGGGAAAAGATAGAAGTGGATGTCTCTTCGAACGGTCGCATTACGTTTCTTCGAATTGCAAAATCGTCCTTGGACTTTGCCATTCGAATATCGTATCGCTCGCGGTGTTAATTTGTGTTCACCTGGGTGGGAGCGTTTAACTGTATACAGGATGATTCAGAAATTTTTATCTTATTTGCATTAGTTAAGAAAAATTGTAATATTTCACCAATCGATGGTCTACCGATAGAGTGTTTACTTTCCAAAGTCGTAGGTTATAACGCTTCAAGTAGGAAACGTTTCGTCGGAATTTACCGAGCAACAACATCGACATCCAGGCGATTATTTACGTGTCGAGCGGATCGAAGAGAGTCAAAGGCAGTCACGCGTTCGCGTTCGTATCGCGAGCATGTACCCGAGATCGATGAGATTTAAGTTTCGCATCGAGGGAGGCTAACAGAATACCTCCTCCACCGACATTGGGATAATCTAATCGTCGGCGAAGTCGGCGTAATAATTCTATCTGAAACGAGATCGTACACCTGGAATCGCGTGTCCGGCTCCGATCTTGCGCCTCGTCGCGTCTTGTATCGCTGCCTTCTTTAACCTTGTCTCCCTTCGCCATTTTTCATTTGGATTTCTAATTAACCTTGTTCATTTACTCGACGCGTATACGGATAAGATAATTAGAAACGTAACCGAGTGAAGTGTCATATAATTTTTTGCTAGTCTTCGAAGAATTTCACCTCCGAAAGTGTTTACCAGCGGTCAAAAAATCCCGCGTTTCTCCCTTACGCTACTCTTCACCCTCGAACGGTCATACCAGTACATATGTTCACCCTTCACCCTGCAGCACCCCTTTACCTGTGGCGTCAGCCCGCAATCGCTCTCTGTTATCCCCTTTTTCCTCCCCACTATTCGTCCCTCTCTTTCTCTCTCCCCCACCACCATGCATCTATCCGTCTTCGTCCGCGTGGCGAGCGCATGTGCGAGAGCTCTCAGTGTCTCTGTCGGCCGCGAAGGGAACGCTTTCTCTTCAGGGTCGCGCTCGTCCCGTCTTCCCGGTCGGGGTTGGTAATTAGCCGTAGTGGCCTGAACGCGCCTGAAAATGCGCTCTGCGATTGTGGTGGAAGTGTCAGAGAGAGGAGAGTATCGCCAGGCGGTCGTATATCGACGTTTCCTTCGGCGCTGACGGGAAAAAAGAAGGGGTGGGTGCCTTTGAATAACACCCTCAGCGAGAACCACGAGAAGAGCCGAGCAGAGCCGAGCCGAGCCGAGGCACAAAGCATCCTTTCGTTTTTCACCGGATTTCTCTGCTGCTACACGCATCCCTCCCTCCGTCGCGATTCCCACGTGGTGTCGAGGCTTGGGCGCCTCTAGGTGCCCGCTGTCACGTGAACGCCCGGCGTCCACAGGGGTGAGTTTGTTATTATTTTAAAGAAAAATTTTCCTCCAAGTATTTTCTTATTTTCCTGATTTATCAACGCGAAAAACACTCGATTGTATTCGATCGCGTGACTCTCGAAGGGGGTGAGTTTTGTTTTCGGGCATCCTCGCCACTACGGAAATGAGATGCGTTCGCGAATCGTTGGGAAAACACAGAGGTCGTGGTGAGAGGGGTGCGCGAGGAGGGAAACGGTTTGGCGCGTACCGGTGTAGATCGTTGGATAAACAAAAGAAACGTGTGGACGGCGAGAAGGGGCGCTTTCGACGCGCGCGAGATTGATTGCTCGAGCTTTCGAAAGGTTTAGTGGCTCGTAATTAGGTCTGTCGAGTTGCTGAGTATTTCTTTATTCGCGCCACCCTCTCGCGCGTAGAATAGAGCAAGAGGAGCTATATTGAAGCGTGTAATGAAGTAGCGTCAAGGATCCAGCACCGTCCGTATAACCTGCTGGCAAGAAGAATTTTCGTATGGTATTGCGGCCTATCCTGCTGGGTCAATCGTGACACAAAACTACTTATAAATGTACTAAGAAATTATTCGTTTTATCACTGTTTATTTAGCTTTTCTTTTCTATTTAACATGAGTCACACCCTCGAAAAATGACGAAATCGCGAAACTCTTTTTACGTTTACTTAACGCTGGAAAAATTCCTCCAATTTGCTCGATACGATAAACGTATGAAACGGCTAATTGGTTGCACGCATTTTACTAAAATATCGTTCGATACATTGGTCGACGTTAATTCAATCGAGCGGTTTCTTTATTCCCAGCAACGATACGATTTGTACGCATTACGTTACTACCTGTAAACATATATTTTCCTCGGAAAACTCGGTTGCAACACTATAAGCTACTGGATACGCGTATTAAATTATTTACTGTTTATTGAAACCTGATACCGTCGCTGCACGGTAGCCGTTGCAACCACTGCAATCGGTGCAACTGTTCCGAATAATTGCAATGCAATTTCGTGTTTCCATCGAATCTTGAAATTTAAAAACCCTACGCTTTACGATCGGCGGATTTAATAAAATTGCGTTTAATTGAAACCTACATAAACGCTGGGAACATTTTATCCCACGCATAATTCAGGCTTTAGATACGATCGTCGGTTACAGAAACGTGCTAACGACTCGATGGAATAATTAGAAAACAACGTGTTGACTTTTAATTGCATCGTGGTGATTATTGTAACACTACACGGTACACGATTTTCTAACATTAATTGCTTCTTAAGAAAAAGAATTGTCTCTGAAAATCTACCTATTTCCCTTTGGTTATCACCTGTTTCTCTCCTTGCACCCCGTCCACGGTGTGCTCGATAAACTTCCACCGGCTCCGTGACGTTGTATTCCCGCCACTTTTTCATTTTACTCGAACACGAGTGTCCTTATCTACGACGGCACTTTGCAGCGTGTTTCTCAAGGCTACAAAGGCCTGTACACGCGATTACGAGATAGCGCATCGCGTCGCGTCGCATCGCGTCGCGTCTCGTCTCGTCGCGTCGGTTCGCACGCGAACTCGGTCTACCCGGCGTTTACACGAACCGACGAAGCTGCAAAATTTCGAGGCGTTGAAGGATGAGTTGTCAGGTGGTTAGATGTACAGACCGATTCCAAGGTGCTTGACAAATGGCCGGTAGAATATAAGTCGAAGTGACTTGTACAGGATGATTCATAAACTCCCGTCCCATTCGCCGAGACTGGAAGATAATTTTCAAAAGTACAGAACGATTAAAAAAAGAATTTTTCAGGGGAATAAGAAATGCCTTTCGCATTGGCTATTAATTACCTATGAATACTTAACGCGACCGGTCGTTTCGAGCGGAATGCGCTGCGCAGAAGCGTCTGATCGTCGCGCATCCATGATACATGGCGCGGACCGGCGCGCGCGTAAAAGAAACGTTCCAGGACTGTATAATAAATTAACCGGTGGGCACTGGCTAGAAATAATTAGCGTCCCATTATCTAGCATGCGTAATGCGGGCTTACGAGCGTGTAACTTACGCGCCGCGCGACGCCACCACGATAAGAGCGCGAACGAACGTCCACCATTTATCTGGCAATTAAGCGTAAAGGTCCCTTTGGCGAAATTCTGGCGTGAAACGCGTGCACCTGGTTTAACGATTTTTCAAACCTTTTTTTGATCGTTCGAACGATCGTTTGATTGGAAATTTCATTGAAACGAATAGAAAATCTAAAATTTCCGATAACCGGAGGCTAGAAGCAACGCGAATAAATGATGCACATCTGATGCACGTGATAAATTAGCCTCAGCCAGGATGTCGTTGCATCCAGAGGCTAGTGAGATAGTTCTTTCAAATAATATACGATCAATGTCGTCGCCTAAGGTCAAGCTTGAAACACGCGACATGCGATGGACGCTGGGACGATGCAAATAAGTTTGGATCACGAGAAATCATAGACGGAAGCGATGTCATCGCTGGAATGCAATTCGTCAGTAGAATACTTTGGAGAAGGGAAAGCGGTATATTTTCAAGTTACCTGTCGGGTTGCAGAAAGATTTATTGTCTTTTTATTCTATCGCTTTGACAAGTTTATATTTCATTCTCGTACGTGTTGTTGACTTATTCCTCGGAAAATTAATCCAACCGTCTGTTTTTATAGAAGTTTTATATTTGTAGCATATTGCGATTTTTAATTTTCAAACGTTCATCGATACACACGTAATTTCCCGATCGTCTGGATAAGTTAACGCTCAATGTTTTGCTCTCGTGGTAGAAAACATCGTGGAGCGCATGAATCGATAGGGGAGTGCATCGAGAGGATGCACTGGTCGGTTGCATGCACGTGTACTCAATACACGCTGCACGTAATAATCTGTAACAGCACATGTCGAGTTCGAGCCGATGCATCGCGATCGATCGGTCGATCGAGCATGTGTTCCGAACGATCCACCTAGTCGTGATCGAGAGAAAGTCGATCGTGGAATCGAGAGTACATTAATCATTTCGATCTTAACTTTTAATTACTACTGACGTTTTTTTTACCTTTACTCGTGGAATATTTTGATCATCGAGATAATTGCAGTATCATTAAAGTAGATTTCATTAATTTCAAATTCAAAATTTTGCAAGCATAAAGGACATAAGAATTTGCAAAAATGATATAAAGGACGATAATCGAAATAAAAAGGTCCATTGCACGTTCGAACGAATAACGATACCGGTACAAAGATCGCGAAAGAATTCGCAAGCAGAATCGAGCCAAACTTGTCCAAGACGAAAAAGGAATTACGAGGGTTGGAACGCCGCGTAAGGGCGCGTGCACGCTGAAACACGTGTACGGGTAACGATGTGTGCCGTGTGTGTATCCCACTTACCATTTATATTGGTGTCCGAGTGGTGTGAATAGATAACGACCGTTTACCGGGACGAGACGGTCTCGTGGTTTTTTTTTTTACTCCGCTCTCGAGCTGGTTACGCCTATCGGCCTATCTGCGAATATGTAACACGACTGTTACAAGACTGCGCCCGCTCGAGACCCGCTGACAGATCGTCTAGACGGGTTCGCTTTTTTCTGCGGATCGTGAAGCCGCTCCCATTGTGAGATTTTCTACCACACTTTGCACTTTATTCTAATTTATTTTATTTTATACCTTCGTCCGCCCCTATTTCAACATCTTATCTTAAATATCTTAATAATATTCGATACTTAGCATCGATGACAGAAAACGTCGAGAAGTATCAATCGAAAGGTATCCATGAGAATTTCGAATAATTTCGGGTGGTTCAGAGGGTTGATAGAAGTTGACGAGTGAGCGAGGAAGGAAGGAAGGAGGTCGCCACGGTGGTTGCCGGCCAATTTCTGAATGCAAATAACGCCGGTGTCGAAAGGGAGCTCGCGGATGAAAAGGGAGAGGCAGTATGCAAATAGAAAGCTGTTACGGCCGCCTTCTTCGCCCTCTTTCGACCTACACCCCTCGGATACACTCGCCTACCCCTTTCTTTTTCACCGAGTGTACACGCGAGACGTGTGAATTCCATGTGAAATGCAACCAGATAGATGGAAACCGAGGGAGAAAGAAACGAGAGCTGAAGAACCGTGGGGGGTGGTGGAGGTGGCACCGTGACGGGCGAAAGGGGGTGGTGAGGAGAAGGTTCTAGACGCGAGAATTCATTTCGCTCGCCTCAGCCCGCGACATTCTTCCTCTTGTGGGCTATTCTTCCAAACGAGACCCGTCTTGGCGACACCCTTTTACCTTTCACCCTGAAAACGTCGTCTTTTCGCCCTTTCCTCGCGAATTAATTGATATCCTCCTTCTCGTCAACCGCGATTCTAGCCTTGCCGTCTTTTTCTGTTCTGTCAGATTGTTGCTAGAATTTTTTTCTTTGCTATTTAGAATCTTCGAGGCTGGTTTTGTTGAGCAGATACTTGAATACGAATATAAATTGTACTCGAAAGTGGTTTATATTGAAATTTTAAAACACTGAAACGATAGAAACTTTTCAGTGAATTTTCAAAGTTCTTTTTCAAAGAGAATTCATTTTTAAATTCATCTTCTTTTGAAATATTTTTCAATGATTTTTTTATTACAAAATTAAGGGTTCAGCCTTTGTGTCGAATTACGTAATTCACGCAACGATCGAAAATTGTATGGGCACACGCGCGTGGTCATGTGAAAAACGGTTAACCATATTCATGGGAAACGGTGGAACTGGTGTATTTAATTTACAAGCAACACGATTGCAATTTAATTCGTTATTTGACCCGCAGTGCCGACCGATAAATTAACTTTCGACCGATACAAAAGTGTAACGAAAGCTAAACTTGTATCCCCTGCATTAATTGCCGCATACAACGAGGAATAAATAGATCTCTACGTAGCTCAATTAATTGGAATTCATAGCCGCCAATTACAGTTCCACCACGAGCATCGTTCGCAATTTAACTTAAGAATTTCATTAGGATCTAATGGCACACTGCCTTTGAAAATTTCCCACACTGTTGAACATTGGATGTAAATTCAACTTTCTATTTGTTTTTGGATCATTTTTATAACGCCATCAAAATTTCGCTCTACTTCCAGCGTGTATCCTAATCAAATTAAAAAAAAAATTATTTTCTCTCGATTGTTTCTTGACTCATCGAATTCCTAAGACGTTCTAAACTATCTCGAATAATTAACTCTGTACACATAGAAGATGGAAAGCTGGTTTCTGGGTAAAAGGAAAAAGAACATTTCGATCGATGGATCGCGTTACCTCGTGGTCGTCGTAGCGAACTGGATCTGATCAATTACCCATTGCATGCGGGCAATTAATCTCGCGCTTTATCTAGAGGACTTTAATAGGTACCCCGCTATTCGCCAGCTGCCACTGCAGCCTGCACGGGATGTGGCCGGCATACTTTTAACCGGCCCGGTATTAATTCGAAGGGTACTGGATCATTCAGGTTCAGAGTTTGTACTAATTTACGCCCGGCTTCGTTACCCAGAGCCTCGTTAGCTGCGTCTTTAGTTGCGATGAATTAAAACTTTTAAAGAAAAAATGTGAAGACACTACTCCCTCAATCTAATTATCTCTTTTCTCTAACTAGATCAATAATATCCTTGTTCTAAATACTACACTCGACGTATTGAAAAAAATGAATACGAAGGAGCGAAGCTAACGACCCCGTTGATAGTTGTGTTCCATCGATCGTGGTAATCTTGAATGGTTGATAGCTACCGCTGGTATAAACGAGTTAACGCTGTTTGCGATTCAATTAAAGGAAGGAAAGAGAGCGATGGCAATCGTAGATTTGCGCTTTTCGTCGGCCGTGACGGGAGAAATTTTTACGCGAAGACATAATTGCACGGTAGCCGGGTTAGTACGATTGTCGGAGGTTGGGATGGGTGCTCGTGTCCTCTGGCGTGTATCGTCAGCTCGCGTCTAAGCCGGAATGATCGTCCGTGCTTTCGTGTTCCGACGGTTTTATCGTCGATCTTAATAACACGGAACGTTGAAAATAATGCCGGGTTGGTCGAGCGCCGATTCAACGGACCGAGTATTACGATACTAATCGCGGGATTACGCTACTTCGTGCCGTCGAATGGATTTTAAATCGATCGGTACCACCCGACGAAACGAATTAATTCACTCCTATCTGGATACGCTTCGAGTTTACACGATTATTTGTTTATAGAGGGGCTTGAGTAACCGGATCGTACGGAGTGATAATTAAGGAAAGCCGAATCGTGAAATTGATTTTAATATATCCCGTCAATATGTTTCTCGAACACCCGGTATATATTGATCGCGTCATTATAATTCAAGAGAGGCCCGTGCATTTTTCACACCTTCGATGAAGAACTACTACCTGGAAGAATCGATAAACTCGACGTTTGTTTCCGAGGCTAACCCACTTGGACCTGAAATCTGAACACGCGAAATTTCCCTGAAATTACAGGTTAAATAATGCATGAGAATTCTTCGCACTTTATCCCCTTCGCTGTTCCAGATATCAAATTAAAATTCACCAGGGTAGTAATTCTTGAAGGCTTAATTTCCAACTTTCAATTGTTTATTAATATAGGCTCTCTAGATGATCTTCAAAATTTCAGTAAAAATTTCATAATAATTCTTCTCGTAAAACATGAATGAATTTCTCCAATTTCAAATTCAAGCGCTGATCACATGATCAATCAGAAAAGTTAATGACCTAATTATTCATTTCCAAAGTAAACGAAGGATCCAGATAATAAAAGCACACCCGTTACATTGATCTCGGAGTTTCTCACACCTCGAGTAGCCCCGAGGACTAATAAGAAATCGTATAAGGCCGAGGGAGGGAAAGAGAAAGATGAGGATGCTAGAGCTTCACCTTTTCACACCAACGTTGGTCCACGTATGGGTGAACGATGCTCGGACGGGTATAATGGTGGCCGTGGCGTGTGTAAACCATAAGAGATAATGTAACAGTGGAAGTTCGGCTGGCGCCACTCGTTATTTATACAGTGTGGCCCGTCCGGTCAAGGGAAGGAAGAAGAAGGTATATATACAGGGAGAGTCGGGGCCCCCGTGTCTCGAAAGGGGGATGTTGATGCCGGTAGACGCCCACTAAATTATTATTTGTTCTTGGCGAGTCATAAACGGCCGAAATTATGCCGGGGCTGGCTGACCGCGGGAATTTCGAGCTGTGGTGACCTTGAAGAGAGCACAGGAAACCACGGCTTCTAGTCGAAGACCAGCCAACTCCCTCGGTGGACGTTGAACGAGAGAAATTCACGGGAACTGGTGAACCTTTCGTTTCGTTTCGTTTCGCTTCGTTTCGTGTGGCGCCGATTTCTTTCTTTTTTTTCCATGATTTCGCGTGAATCTTTACGTTGATTGAGGGCAATTTCAAGGTACGGTATACCTGAAGAATCTCGAACGTTTACTTTCAGGAAAATTAAATTTCCTTTACCCCCTCGACAACCCAGACAACCCACGAAGGGTTAAGTGGGCAATAATAAAATTCTCGGAAAAAATAAATAAACTTAGACGACAAAACCTGGTGAACATTCGTTTCGAAGAAGAAGACGCGGTATGAATGGTCAGTCACCGTTCAGTTCCTGATTTCTGTCCAGCCGTTTAGGAGGTCTCTTTACGACCTGTCTGGCTCAATGAATATGCAATTAGCTGCGTTCCGTCGATCATTGTTAGGGACCAATCATTCCAGACCGGACAGTGCGTGGCTCGGCTTCGAGTGTTATTTTGTAGAGGAACGGAAGATTCTTTTTTCTTTTTTTTCTTCTCTCTCTTCGTGGCGTCGCGGCTGCTGCTAGTCTCTCTGTATAAATGAGACGCGGGTAATTATTGTCCTCAGGCGTGAAAGGTGGACCTCAGGGATCCCCTTTCAACCGCTCAAGTGGATACGGTGCTCTGTTCATTGTGGATGTGACGCATACAGAGCGGGACGTGAATCATTTTTCAGCGGGCTACGTGTCGAGGGAAATTTATTTCGCTAACCGGTTGTATTTCTGCCTGTGATTCCACCTTTTCTCTCGAAACGTTAACGAAATGTTAATTTCAACGGCACCGACCGCTAAGTGTATTAGTATTCCGTCTACCTGGGCAACGATGATGTCCGGCAATCGCGTCTACCTTTTGGAATATCAATTTACCGACTTTGGTAGCTGTTAATAGGACCCGTCAGATGGACTATGATGTCTTTAATTGATGTTTATCGCTAGAACAACTGTTCTCTTTCGACACTTGGGACATTTTAAAAGGTAAAGGAAACGCTTCCACGAAGAGCGACCGTTTGAAAAACAAAAACGATTCGTCTCGGACCATGGACGAGACTGTGACGGAAAAGCGAAATTAAATCGTCCGGACGACGATCCATCGACGTCTCCGCCCTCGAGGCACCCTGGCCGATACCTGGCGTAGAACGTAAACTGTGACGATCACCGTTGCCGGACGGATACAAGTTTGACCCTCTCTCGAATCCGGTTAAAAAAGTTCCTCACCGCGGGGGTCCCGGGCTGCTCGGCGGCCCCGGGATAAAAGGGAGCCCTCGAAAAGCCCGGCCAGCGACTATCGGTTTCCCTATCGGGGCTGGTCATCTCGGTTCGACCGCCTCCACGGGGCCCTACGAGAGAAACGCGTATATAAACTCGCCTTAACTGCTTTACGACGATCGTTTGTACCGATTTGTTCGACAAGACTCCCTTTCTCTCCTCGCCTCTCTGCTCTTGCAGCACATCTTCAACCAACCAGGGATCCCTCTCTCCATCGTCGATCCCTTTTTCCGCGGTGCTGCTGCTTCTCGCGATGCGACTCGTTGACCTGTCGTCTCCGCAAGCTTCATCCCTCGTTTTTCTCGACGGTGTACATCTTCCTGTTATTTGGAATGTTATTTTTTAAAATTCTGTGGAATTGGATTTGAGGCTAGGGACTTTGAATTGGCGGGAAAATTATCGCAGCGATGAATAGCTAGCTCTGACAAACAGTTTCTTTCTTTCTTTCTTTTTTTTTTTTCGAAACAAAGAGCGTATTTAGAAGAGGGTTGGTCCGTTTGAAAAGCGTTGGCTCGCGGCAAAATCACGGATTTCGCCGGTTTTGTTTCCGGTGATTCCGTTCTTGGCTCGGCGAGATCACGCGTTCGCACTTCACTCTATTCGTGCGGGGGTTGCTCGCGTGCGAGCTTCACCCCGCCGCGACAATGCCCGTCGCTTTTTCCCTAACACAACGGACGCTTCGCGTGGAAACGAGCCGCGCGTCGTCCCATTATTTGCCCTCTCGCCGCGAATGTGTTTCTATCGCGTTAAGCCGGCGACGAGGAGGATGACGGTGACGGGGTGCGATCCGGAAGGGACTCTTTCACGCGTCGCGGGGCAGCCTTTCGTCTTACCGTGAGCGGAGACGAGAGAGGTAATTACGACTCGCGACGGCTTCGACGCTTTCAACGGCGTGAAAACTCGCGAGTAATCTCTCTGTCTAGAGTTGGCTAGAAGTGAGCAATGATTTCGAAACGACGAGAAAAGGGTGAACATTTACTTTTCTTTCACGATAGACAAAAATTCTAATAATGTTTAATGCACACTTATTTCTTAGTTGAAACATAATTTAAAAATTATAAATTAAAATAAGACACTAGAAATCAGTGATTTCGACTAGTTTGATAGTTTGGTAATTTTTAAAAACATCAAAGCTACTCTTAAGATCACTTAGCACCTTACAAATTTATCGATATGAAAAAATGATCTTATCTTAATCAACTGTCCTTTGAATAATGAATCAAAAATTTGAATTTCCTCTCACGGCATCCGAGTCCTCAACGCTCGTCGCAATTTACCGTAAGCCGGCATTGCGTTTTTTAATCTCGCCATAAAACGCAGCAGGGCTTTCAATTTTATCATCGCGGAGCCTCGCGGGTCGACGGCAAATCATCGGTAGGCGAAGCTTAGCGATAAAATAAATTAACCGGAAAGCTACCGAGTTGCGGCCGATCCGCCTTTCGGCGAACGTCGCGAGCGTAATGACGCCCCGTAAATAACGATTCAACGTTCGATTTATCGGCCGAGACGAACGCGGGAACGCGTTTTAAAGTCTCGGCGCGCGAGTATAAAACGCGGGACGAATCGTACCTCGACGCGATACGCGCTCTCCGCTTCGTAATTATTGTACGGCGTTCCTCGGCAACACGCCCAGAGGATCCAGCTGTAAAGTTGAAACTAGGAATGAGCTAATCGTACAACTATTTTGCTAAATTATTTTCCGCTTAGAAATGGTTAATAAAAAGGTGACGGAACAGCGGTAAGATAAAAGTTTATACGAATATTCAAGGTAAACTTTTATTCGAGATATTAATTTTTCCAAAGGAAATCTTCAACTGAGATACCATCTTTTTTATTTCTATAATAAAAAGATTTTTACGTAAGGTTACATGGTTGAGGAATAAAGGCAGGAACTTCTAGCCCGGCTTCTCCTCCTCGACAGGATTCGTAACAGGACGATAATTCACGTTGCGAATCGAGGAACACGGCAAATTTCACGAGGATCGCGAAGAATGATCTAACGATCCGAAGATCCTCGTAAATCCGCCGCGGATTTGATCGAATCGCGATTCGCGCGATGACGCGAACACCTGTGCCCTTTTCTTCTCCCTTCCTATTTGCCGTTATTATTCATCCACGGCACCGTGAAGAGGATAATCCTCTGTGTATCGTGTGTACACGATTTGATTTAAATACCTCGATTAAACGCGGCTCGTGTAACTTTTCGTTTGACCAGCCGACTCACTCTTCTTCCCGTGAGAATATTTCCCTTCTGATTTGTTATGATTGTCTTTTAATGGTAATGGATGAAAATTTATCGTTTAGATATCGCGAATTCTGTTAATTTACAAAAATAGTACACCAGAATTTTCATGGTTTAGAGTCCCAGAAAATTAATTGGGCAAACTTTTTCGTACCTCCTGCGATGAGAAAGATTAAGCTGTTCGACCATTCTTTATATTTTGATAAGTTTGAAGTGCGTGATGAAAGAACATGGCGATTCATTTTATAAAATAACACGTTATGGATCTCGAATTATGATAGGGAACATGTTCCAGATGTTTAGATATAACCTCCCCAATGATATAGATTCTGATCGGTCGTTGTTATTCCGTGACACGGAAACAAAAGGAACACCCTAATCTCACGACGCTTGTTAATGTGTCAGAAGAAAAATACCTTGTTAGCGATTAATATTTCTGAAATAAATATAAAAGAGACTCGAAAGAAAAAAGACTTAACCGATGCATGCACCTGTCTTATAGATCGATCTCGGCTATAAATCGATTTCTAACGATATGGAAAGAATTCGAAAATCATTTTTTCGAGTATCGAGTAGAGTCGACAATCTCGGTCACCGATCTGGCGTAAAGTTAAAGGAGTAAGGGAGAAGGACGCTCGGCGTCTAGGCACGCAAGCCACGCAGTCGGCGTCGATCTACAGGTGTTCCACGGTTTCGAATACGTCGTCGCCTTCCACCATCGATCCTCCTTGCTGCGAGTCATCCGTCGTTTCTTCGATTCCCTCGTTAACGAGCCGGGAGGAGGCCGCGGGCGAGCACGAAATACCGAAAGAAATCGGCCCGAGGCGGTCGCCAGATCGGCCTCGCCCGATAGAGCCGTAACGCCGAAAATTAGCGCCGTCCGAGAAACAAATATGGCCAGGGTGGGGTGAGACGGGCCGGTTCAGGTGAGGGCAGACGCGGCTATCGAATAAAAAAAAAAAGGAGGAACGAGGCATCCGGGGGATGGGGAAGAAGGACGAACAGAGCGGATTGGAAAGAAGAAGGACGAAGACGAACACGGAGACAAAGGGAAAGGGAGAAGAATTTAGGGACGTGGCTGCTCACCGCGCTTCTATCCTGCCCTCTTCCTCGTCCTCCTCGTACTCCTCCTCGTCGTTCTCTCGCACATCACCGCGGGCTCCTGAGGTTTCCTGGAAGCGAGAGCTCGCTTCCACCTGCCACACACTGCGGAAACCCGGAGACCACTCGATCTACCGGGTGTTCTCCAAGTAGCGGTCAATAATGGCTTCTGTTCGTTCAGATCGAGTAAATTGAAATTTGATAAAAGGGACACTTGACAAAAATTTTTTAAATTCATAAAAATGTATTTCTATATTTCTAAAATCAAAGAAATAGAAAAAGGAAAAAGGCGCCCCTTTCCAGGGTCCAATTTATAGAATTACCCTCGGAACGAGTGATTTTAACACCCCCCTGTGAAAAAGAAAAAGGAGACACTCCTGATAAAGATCTCGACGTCCACAGAATTCACTGTCGAAGACAATCAGCAGAAAAAAAAGGAAAAGAAAAATGAGTCGTGATGTCGGTGAAGAAAAAGGGTACTTTTATAAAATCATAAGAACACGTATCTTGGTGCGACAAGAAGAAGCGTCGCATTGCTCGGGGCCAAAAATTTCTTTTTCCCGTAATCTGTACGAGGGGCCATTAAACCGGGGGACGAGAGCCGCTGGTGAAAAGGAATGTCACGGGGTTACGCCCTTTCTCATCGACCAAAACGGCCCCTGTTTGTGTCGCTCGTTAAATGTCCGAGGTATCGATGTCCCGTTTTAAACGAGTAGCACGGCCGAGAGGCGCTTATCGGGCCGCTTTTGAAAGTTACAGTTTTCGGGGTACCATCGGTCAAGAAAAGGGCTTTATCAGACGATTTACAGCTTTCAGCAGCCTCGTACGGGCAAGATAATTTGTTTATTGCCGCGTTACACGGTCGGCCAGAGTTGTGTGACGCACCGTAGGGGAAATGGGTGACGACGGCCGGCGTCGCGTCGACGAGCATCCCCGAAACGGCCCGGACGGTTTATCGGTCAGATACAACCCGTTACGACACGACAGCGTGGGAGGACAGCTTCCTGTAACGACGTGTTAATTTCTGAACGACTACCGTTCGATTAATGGCCACTCGGGGACATTCGGTTTCTAAAAGATAAAGACCGAACTTCTCTATCTTGATTTTAGAATTTAGATGAGTACTTAAAAGATTAGCTTCTAATACTTCTAATATTAATATTTCTTCTCGCAAAATTCCAAGTTGTAGCTCTAAACTTTTGCCCTTCGATTCGAGTAGGCTGTCAGTATCGCAGGATCCTCTCGCGGGGTATTTTGGCTCGCATCGCAGGATAATCCGGCTTAGTATCTTTTAACGTGCTCGACGTGAATGAGGATCGATCTTCCCTTCGTCAAAAAATTCAGGACAGTAGGCAGATGCTACCAGAAATCCCTGAGCAGCCTTTAAAATCAGCCGCGATGCATGTTGGACCGATTTTTTCATCCCCTATTTCGGTACTAACGGTTAAAAGTAATCTTTCTCTGAATTTTTCCTTGAAAATCAAAAGTGGATACCTAAAAATATCAATTTCTAATATATCTGTTCGATTATCCTCGAAAAGAAAGCGTTGATTTTCTTCCCACACTCGATCCTCCGGTTAGCTACTCTAATTGATTGTCAGGTCAGGTTGGGAACAATGGATGGAACGGTGGATATCCACGACCCCGTGCGCTCCTTCATGTCCAAGAGACATCCATGAGGAGACTTCTGTTTATCGGCAAACTCGATTCACCCAGCACACGGTGTGTATTGTTCACAGGGTAACCTCGAAAGGTGCTTTCTCAGACACTACTCGTTTATGGCGGCTAATTACCGTAATTGGTCCCGCCGTTATAACGGCGACATTTAAGGATACTCGAGCCGTTAGCATACAAAAGTACAATAATTTGAGGGAAAGGAAGGAGGGGAGGGCACCACCGAGCGATTTCTCTTAAGGCAACCGCAGCCTTCCATTATATGGCGAGAACGTTTCTGGCGAACGCGGCTTACTCTTTTTGCGATCTTTTCGAGCTACCGATTCGAATCGTGATTCCGAACTGCCGGTTAAAACCTTGTATTTTTTTCTGCTTTACGTTTTATCGAAATTATTGAAATTTTCGAAGCGCTGTAAAAATAGTACTTCTACGGGGTCGAGGAGAATTTTGAGCAAACGAGGAATGAAAGACAAGATACTTTTAAGTGTACGAATATTAAAACTCTCGGTTCGTTAAAGTTGATAATAAACGAAGGTTTCATCGAATCCTTTGCACGGAAAATTGAGCGAACTTGAAAAAACTCTCGAGACGATTTTCAACCTTTGAACACGCGTTTCAAAGCACCGTCGAGATCCGATGGCACTTCTCGCTTTTAATGGGAATTTTTGAAAATGTACAACTTTCCCGTTTGCTCCGATCGTTAGGAAAATGAAGTCCATTAAGAGAGAAAATTTACCAAAATCTTCCATCGCAACGTTACTCGAATATCTCTTATCGCCGTTTCATTATTTCCATCCTTTCTCTTTCTTAAATTATTCTTTCCTCCGTCGCGATAATTAAAAGCCGTACAAAGTATATACTCGTTTATGCACGACCTTGGATTTAAATGATCCTCTTCGCTGAAAATTGGCAAGGTGGTCGGTAATGTCTCGCCGAAATCAATGTCAAAGTAATCGAACCAGTCCGACCGGGGGCGTTCATTTTCAATTTTATTAATCTTGTTATGTCTACCGGACGAATCACGAACTTCGTCCACGAATCGAAGTAAACAATGCTTATCGGGGCGAGTTTTTTTTTTTTTTACTCGAGTCCAACACGATAGTACCTAGTTTTTGCGACCTCGTTGCGACACACCGTCGTGTCTTTATCAAAGTGTCTTTTAAGTACCCTAGATACATTCTTTCCATTCGTTTTTGCGTGTCACTTGCCTGTATGGAAACTTCGCTGAAATCGTACAAATTTTCCAATCAATGACATTGATTAAACGTTAAATTATTTGACTTATCGTCGAATTTTTCGATACTCCCTGTCGCCTTGCCCCGATTATTTCAACTTCGATTCTTTACGCTGACTCGTGGCAAGAAATTTCAAAGGATCGCCAAGGGGAACGATTTCAATTCCACGTGGCCAAGGTAGTCGCGGTATTTTCACGAAGCCACGACATTCCTGTCGCTGTCTGTGTCTAAACAGAGTCAAGGAAAAAGTGTAAAACACGTGGAAGCGACAAAATGCCTGAGCTGGCATCTTCTGTCGTTGGCCCGGCATCGCAGAAGGCACCCTTTTCTTTTTCTCGCGTATTATCGTTCCACCGAGGTGCACCGAGTAACCGGGTTGCCGCGTGCTCGCGTCTCTCCAACAGGAACAGCTTTTTATCCAACGGGGAACGCGGCTTCCCGTTCTCTGACAGCCTCCGCGATTGACTCGTGCACGTTTCTATTCTGATCTTCCAGGATTCCACGGAGTGTCGTCGAGACTTTGTGAAACTGGAAGTGAAACTGAAGCCTTGATTCGAGATTTATTCCTAACGATGGATAAATCACGATTTTAGATCGATTTCTCTTCTGGATAATTAGTCTCGAAAAAATTAATCAAAGTCTTAAGATATTTTTAATTCACCCTGTTTATTTCTTTCATCTCATTTATGTAATTATTTCTCTATTATTATTTGCCTAATTAAAATGTGTACGTTGATCGGTGGTTCCAGGCAGATGTTCCCTCAAATGAAATTCCGAGTTTCCGGTTTGGACGCAAAGGCCAAGTACATCCTCTTATTGGACATCGTCGCCGCGGATGACTACAGATACAAGTTCCACAATAGGTAAGGGACACTTTTCATCTCATTAAAAATATAATTAATTACGTCTGGTTAGCATGCTACTTTTTGAAACAATTTTAATAGCCCTTCAATCTGTAGTTTTTGTAAGGTAATTATTGAACGCACCTGTTCGTTATAAATAATAATTGGCTCGCAAGTGCGACGTGTTTATTAACTAGTATTTCAAGTATTTCAAGTGCTGCTGGTATACACAGTTTATAGTTGGGCGCATAATTATGTTATGAAAAATTGAAAATATGAAGCTAGACACGCTTCGTTTATAAATTCAGCCGAATTCCTGTTCGCGCTTTGCATAAATATCGAGTAAAATTGTGATAAAAGTTTGCTCGCCGAGAAACGTGTTAAATAGTTGCTCGAATCGCTGGCACGAACCACCAAGCTGTTGCGTCGAAGCTTTCGTGACGACGACCGCGAACGCGGAAATTAATGCAATTACCTGATTACTCGATACTTTCGTACGTCGCCGCGAGCTGTTGGCACTTCCTGTACACCGAAGGACTTCTTTCGCCGATGAATACATCGTTCGTGTCGTGGCTTCGCGGTTACTAGATCAACCTACATTTCTTTCCTGTTAAAGAAATTTTCATTTTTCAATTTCAAACACAAGACGCGACTCGGCAGAGCGAAGATCGATAAATTTTTGAATTCTTCGTGATCTTAAAAGGAAAAGAGTAACATTCATCTTTCGCGTTGCAAGGTGTAATTTTCAAGATCCCGCTGTTCTCTTCGAATTTTTCTCATGCGATTTGCTCGTCAACGATTCACAAGCCTTCGAATCGACGGCGACCATAATTCAGCCGCGTGCATGCAACTTTCAGTCGGTGATTAACTAAAGTCGTTAACTTAACCCGGAAAATCTCAGCGGTTCTTCAGCAACATTCTCACGAGCCCGTTTAACGTTTTTCCGCGTTTCGCGAGGGTGCTAAACGGCGGATAATCGGTGGGGTCGAGAAAGCAGCCGGGAAATTGGTCGGTCGACTTTCCGGACAAAGGCGATGGAATTGGAGAAAACGTGTCAGAGATGGTGGACGGAGTCGCTGCGAATCCGCTCGCGGATTCCCACGTGAATGAATGAAGCGGGATCCAGTTGCCCGCGATTCAGCTTCTCTCCGCTTTTTGCCAACGCTAAATCGCTTCGCAAACTTGCGTTTCCTGCGTTTCAGACGATTGTGCCTGAATACCATTTAGTTTCGAATAGAAAACCAAAGAAGAATTAAGCCTTGCCATCTTTAAACGTAGAAGTCGTTGAACGGTGCTACGAGTTTCATTTAATAATTAGAAAAAGGCGATCTTTTTTTTCTCCAAAATTCATTGATCTGTAAATGAAGTGAAAACGCGAAGTTTCCGCGATAAAAGACACACGGTGTCACGGCGAATCGAAAGGTAGACCACAATGAACGATTACATCACGCCGACGACCGCAGCCACTTTGGAACTCGTCGAACGAGTTCTTCTTCCTTGCCTCATTTGACCCACCTGCGATGATCGAACTACGAATGGTTAGACACGCCTTCCTTAAAGGACAACAATCGCGGTAGTCGGTGCTTAGAGGCAACTTTGTATCCATTTCGATGAAAAATAATTTTGATAAATAATTCTTGAATCAGATGATTGCTTCTTTACGATAATTCGATTGTGGGGGATGTTTTTAACTCGTTGGTGTTTGTTATCGAACAGCAGGTGGATGGTAGCGGGGAAGGCGGACCCGGAAATGCCGAAGAGGATGTACATCCATCCCGATTCGCCTAGTAGCGGTGAGCAATGGATGCAGAAGGTCGTGAGCTTCCACAAGCTGAAACTCACTAACAACATCAGCGACAAGCACGGCTTTGTAAGTACTGTACGTAACGCCAACCAAACAATTACTTACTTACTAGCCTCTAAGTTGGAGCTCCGAGTCTCGCAATTAATCGCTAACTTTGCCCGGCTAACGACCTAACGATCGGCCGATTAAAAGCTCGTTAGACCTCTTGCGCGAGCCTCTCTTCGTTCGCCACGATGACGAGTTAGAATCGACGATCCGTAAGCACTTGGATCGTTTTCGCATTAATCTTTCAGGATCGCGTCGAAATAATTTCAACGATTTACTTACAATTAGTATTATAATTTGATTTATTTTATGCAAATTCTAAACTGCGCTTCTTTTTTCATTTTCTATTATTCTATCAAAGCACCATGGTCTGTGATCAGGAATTAAATAATTCAGGACTCTGATCAAAAGGGCCGGAAATTTTCACTGCGATCATTTTCATCTAACGATTTATTGATTTTAATTAATCAATCAGATCAGTGATATTTATAAATCATCGTCGAAGCAAGTCTAGAGGGTGGGAACATCAGAAGGACTAATTGTTAATCCTTGAATTTCGGCGTCAAGTACGGTTCCTCCCGCATATCGGTCCGTTTCGCCGCTCTATTAGCCGTTCGTCTCACGTTTTCTGTGAGAAGAAGAAGAAGAAGTAGGGCCTGCGGAAGCCAGCTTGGAGCAAAGAAGCCTGGTTCTTTCAGTGGCTCTCTCTCTCACCCTCCGCTCCATCTCTACCGTTCTCCTTTTTTGCGAATCCTTTTTGCGGCAGTCCGTGTCGGCGTCCTTTGAAGGATCCTGCATCGCTGGCTCGTGAAATCTAGTCCTCCTCCGAAGCAGCCGGGCCCCGAACGATGTCAATGGCTGGCACAGCCCGACCTTTGTTACCGGCAGCCTCTTTTTTTTCTTTCTTTCTTCATCTTTGGCCCTGGTCTCTTCATCCTCTCTCTCTCTCTCTCTGTGTTTCCCTTTCTTCGTGTTCTTGTTGCGGGCCGCGTGTGCGTCCCGCGGTACGCCACCGTCCCTTTTCATCGCTCGTTCGGCCTCCGGATGGGGTTGAAGGGACGAAAGGTGACGCGGCCACGACGTTAGCCACGGTTCACCTGCGTCTTCTGCCCCTGAAGAGAGCCAGCTTGTGCACGAGCCCAGAAAATACCCCTTCCGAAGATCCGTTGCTTCACTATGGATATCATCTTCGATTCAACCCTTTCCGGATTCATGGAACATTCGTTCGCGATAGAGGTTTTTAAGGGGACGCTATGGTCCCGAGGATCTGGAGCGAAAGAAAGGTCGACGAACGCTTTGATCCGCTTCGCTTGTAGACTGTTGTTCCTCTCCCTCTTTATTCTCGATAAAATGCTAAATAATATTCATAAAAATCGCGTCGATACCAAAAATAGTAGAAATATTTATAGTTTGAAAAAGTCTTCCATATCCTGGAGAAACGTTGTTACGAAAAGGATCAGGAAAAAGGAACGAAAAGATGTTCACGAAATCCGTGAGGAAGCCTCGTTTCGGAGGACAAAAGAGCTGCCCGAAACTGGGTCAAACTTCATCGCGTTTACCATGCTGAATTGACCAAATCCGGAATCCATTAGCCTCGAAACCACCCC